>NW_005842927.1:59482-68680 GCF_000455745.1 Alligator sinensis
TTCTTTGAAAGAAAAATTAGCATGACATAGATAGCTTTAGCTGAGTTTTTAAGGATTTTAGGTTATCAGACAAGCCAAGGGCAGCTCTGGGTGGTCGATGGGGTGGCGGGGAGTGTGGTTAACCCATGACTGAAAGAAGGAAACTGCATGCCACTGCTGCTGTCCCCAGCCAAACCTGGCACTCACTGTAACTGTTCCCTGAAGCCCCTGACCAGAGCAGCTCTCAGCCTCCTCTGCTGCCCTAGATCAGCTGGGGACAGTGGTAATAGGGGTAGGCTCCCCCAAGTACATGCACCTGCTCCCTGTCTGGCTCCCCATGATCCCTGTTATCCCCTCAAGGTCTGAGGGGTGGCATGCTGCACCACACTTTAGGAAATCATGAATCTGCCCATGAGACCAGCTGATTTTAAAATGCATAATCCTTTTAGATGATGTGCAGCTTCCTTTAGTGTGATAAAAGTAAAACATCCCACATCTCTGCAAACAAGGAAAATACTTACTGAACATTTGCCTATTTGTTGAATCATTATTACCTGTTCTACTTTCTCCTATTGCTAGTGGGACTATAGTTTATATGGTTTCTTTTGTTTCTAATAAACTATAAAATCTTATTATTTGTCGCTTTGCCAGCCTTATATTTTTCCCCAAATATCTTTAACTTCCCTTATTAATTTTTTGCACTTCATCATTTTCATATCACGTCAACTGTTATATGTTCTGTCATTTCCATTTTAAACATTAGAATTTACTTATTTCATTTCTAATTGCTACCTTAGTATGGCCACTGAATCAACAAGAGTTTTTAACCAAGGATTCCTTCTTTCTTGATTGCATAATAATATAAAAATCATCTTAACGTCATTTGTCTGGGGGAAAAAATCAGTTTCATTCATAGTATTTAGTGTTTTGGCAAATTAGCCCTTTAAATACATACTTCTACATATTATTGGTAGAGAACGCCCTCTGTTATTCCATAAATTTGTAAATGAATCAAGGCATGATCACTATCCTTAAGTAACAAGAAACTCTCAGTACAATATTTAATTTATTTATTAGAAGGTCCAAAATAATTGGCTATATGTGGATGCAATGTTTGCTTTAGGAAATTATCCTGTATATTTTTTATAAAAGTTCTGAAGCTTTACTACTGGCTGTAAGACTGTAGCATATGATTCCAAAACTGAACTCCCCAAGCATGATACACTTTTATTCAGAAAGATAAAAAGGATTTTTAAGTGTGGGAGAGGACCTTCAGGTATAGTTATAGTCCATATTCTAGGACCATGAACAGGTTTTTTTTTTATACCAATTTCTGAAAAATCTCCTCTGGTAGAAATCCTTCTGGAAGAGGGAACAGTACATACATTCAGTCTGCAGCCATGCTCTCCCCTCTGCATTCCATACCTTCCCAAGAACCTGGTGATCCTGGTTTGGGGAAGGCAAGGGAAACAGTGCCGGTGGCACTCCTTCTGGTCCCTGGGGGAAGTAGAACAGTAAGAAAAGACTTCCTAAACCTGCTCTGGTTGGGGTTTGGGGAGATGCCTCTTCCACTCCACTTCCAGTACCACTGTGGAACTGAGCGGGGACAGGGGGAATGAGGCAGGGGCCATGGTGCAAGGGGAAGCTGGGTTGGGTTGGGTTGAGTTGGGAACCAGGCTAGGGAAAGCCTCTCCTAACCCAACATCCAGCCACACTAGCTTTTAAATTATGACCCCTATTGCTTAGGTAAGCAGTGATGGGGTGGGTAAGGGGAAGCTGTCAGGGGACAGCACTGCATGGCTCTTAGTGCTTAGTAGTTGAGTGGCAGAGAACAGTGCAGCAAAGCCACTGCCCACTTCTCCCACTGGGAACTCTAGTCCAATGTTTCTTGGGACTTGAAGGTCGTGCAGGTGGGATTTCAACTCATTGTCCGATTGAAAAAAATCACTTGTTTTCACTTCAAATAGATGAATCAACAGATATCTCAAACAGTGCAATTTTGTGGGGTTTTGTTTTTATCATGGTGGGACCAGGGTTTTTTTGACAAAATGGTTGGTGGGACGTAAGGTGCAAAAGGTTGAGAATCACTGCTCTAGTCTACTGGAGGGACAGAAGCAGATGTGCCCCAGGCCTTCTCCAAACCAGGGTAACCCTGGTTTCAGGAAGGCACAGGATCCTTTCTTCCAGCTCCACTCCTTTTGATCCCCAGGAGGAGTTAAGCCCGGGTAAAGTGTGCAGACAGTCTTCCAGGAGAAATTCTCCCAAGAGTAATTTAACTGACTGTTCCCAGGTTATTTTTTTCCCCTCTTACAGCCATTTCTAATACAGGAAAAAAAAGCTTGAGTGTCTGCATACTTGTAATTTCTATCAGGACATGGTTATTCTCCTAACAGAAATCGAATGTCTGTATGTAGCCTATGACTATATGAGAACTAATCACCTTCACCCCTACTCTGACCCCCTCAGTATAATCAAAGTATCTGGGGGGTAAAATGTAAAACTCTCATTAACAAAAATATTAAGCATATGCATAAATGCTCGCAGGTCATAGAATAAGGAAAAATAAATGCCTGAATGAATGTCACATTTGTTAGTAAGTACTGACAAAAAATTAGAATAGCAAGATAATTAACATTTCAAAATGTGGACCTTTGTTGGTATAACCTACTTTTTAAAAGTATGCATTTTTTTCTTCAGGTAGTTATTTATGCAGTTATTTGACTGAAGGACTGCAGACATTCACTTCTTGAAGCAGGAAGAGATTGTAAACCTGTCATATTTACTAGTTTCAGAGTCAGACTACTGGAAAATGTTGAAAAAAGTAGCAGTACTTAAATCCAGACAAAGTACCTCCAAAATCCCATAAATTTAGAACAAAAAAAATGTAAACTCCAATGATAACACACACGTTAAAATCTGATTTTTTTTTTCGCATCTTCCCCTTTAAATATCAGAGTCCAGCATTATAGCAATATTTAGTTTGTGAAATAATCCACTGATGAAAGTAAGGTATCTTTAATAACATTAACTAGATCACATTTAAGATTTTCTAATCCCGATGCTCTTGTTATATATAAGCTTTCATATGTAGCAAGAGCAGCACTTGCTCTTGTTAAGGAAGCAAAACCAGTTTCAATTAAAAACTCCTGATCTTATATATTCATAACTTTGAAAGTTTTGGAGCTCAGTTTTTTCTGGATTTAGGGCTAGAATCCTATTCCACCCATTACCAATTTAATTGGTACTTATAACAATTAGGTATTTAGGTACAATCCTATTTCACTGTGCTCAAACCCCTGAAAGAATGTTAACACATCTATTTTTGTAACAAGCCTTCATTTTAGCCTGAAGACTATGTTGTAAAAAATAGTAGAGGAGGATATGCAGGCAGTGAGAGAGTCTCAAACTTCTCCTTTTTGAGATTAATAAAGCACTCTTTTGGCCCAGAAACCTACCTATCTGAAGTACAAATCTATGAACAATGAAAGGCCATTACGAGACTGATGCACTCAAATGCCACATACAGATGGACCTGAACATCATATACAGACAAGATACATCTTTGTGGGAAGAATTAGATGATTTAAATTTTTATTTGTAGTCCTGCTTGTTCTTTGAAGAAATAAGAGGAAAATGAATCGCCTCATTGGTGAAAAATTTTAAATACTTCGCTAATGAGGAAAAACAATTTGGCTCGTGACTTATGAGGAGAGGCTGAGGGAACTGGGTTTATTTAGTTCGGAGAAGAGAAGGGCGAGAGGGGATTTGATAGCAGCCTTTAACTACCTGGAGGGGGGTTCAGAAGAAAATGGAGCTAGGCTATTCTCAGTGGTGACAGATGACAAAACAAAGAGCAATGGTCTCAAGTTGCAGCAAGGGAGGTTTAGGTTGGACATTAGGAAAAACTCACTCACTAGGAGGGTGGTGAAGCACTGGAACAGGTTACCCAGAGAGGTGGTGGAGTCTCCATCCTCGGAGTTTTTTAAGACCGGCTTGAGAAAGCCCCGATTGGAATGATCTAGCTGGGGATAGTTTTGCTTTGAGCAGGGGGTTGGACTAGATGACCCTTCCAACCCTAATTTTATATGATTCCTCTCTAATAACTTACAGCCTATCCTATATTCCCTGGGTGTATTTGTATTACTTGCATGAAGAATAAGGTCCAAAATCAAATACTAATATTGTACTATTGTATATACTACTATTAAATTAGTTGAATTTGATACATTTATTGTATCACTGTATATTATGTTCTATTATAATTGTGTGTCTCTGTTATCTTATTGTATGATTTTACCAGTAATTACACATTACATAATTTTATTATTAATTTTCCTGTGTTCTTGTAGTGAAAGCTGTAAATAAACTACTACTTCTACTACAACCACTGGTAAGGAAGAGCAGGAAGACTCATCCACCTTTTGTGTTAATATTTTTTTTTTTCCCCCAGGGATTTGAGCAAAGTTGCATAAGATTGTACTTTACCTAACAGGCAGACTACAAAGAATAATGCCTTGTCTTACTTTAAGTAAAACTTGTTCTGATTTGACTGTCTTTGAATAAGTATTCAAAAACTGAATAGTTAGCATAGGCCTTTCATTTTCTGCTAGCTCATTAGATGCACTCTTGAGTACAATGCACTGCAGATCATGAGTACCCGTATTAACTGCATTGTAACAGGTCTTGTTGGACTCTTAAGGTAGACTTAAGGGGCTTTTAGTTTAGAGGGAAGCCTGAGAGTTGGAAACTGACACAGTAAAGCTTGTTGGGAGATGAAGCAATGGTATTAGCAACTTTCTATCCCTAATACAAAGAAGACCTAGTTTGAGAAGTTATGTAGATAAATGGGCTTTTCCTATAAGAAGGGGCACAGAGAAAGGGGTAGCATTTTAGCAGATTGGCAAGAGCCAGCACAAAGGGACAGCCAGATGACTATATAAAGATAACTTCATTGTCTAAGGCTGGAACTGAAGATCTAAGAAGAGAGATGTTTAAGTCCTTGTTTAGGGTTCTGTTGTACCTGGAGAGAGAGAAATGTTTGGATTTTTACTACTATGAAAAGGGAGTATTTTTGGTTTAGTAGGAAAGCTAAATTAGCATACCACTGAGGGCACCTGAAGCAACAGCCACATTGTCATGAGAATCTGGTAAAACTAAGATCCATGTTCTAAGATCCAAAGTCCACTGAAGTCAATAGAAAGATTTAGTGCTTTCAGTGGGTTTAATACCAGGCCGTAAACTTTCTCTTCTCCATAATGACTTTGAATTGATCAGGAAAACCCTCAATAATTTGGGAGTGCAGGGAAGACAGAAGTAATATCTACTATATTTCCCAACAAAGTGTCTATTTGGACTGAGGAGAATGTACCTAGAGCTGTGGGTCAGTAATTCATTATATATATAGTAGGCATTTAATTAGCTAACATCAGCTCTGCACAAAGGGCTATATACTTATGTCTCAAACTCACCTTTTCAGGGCTGCAAACAGAATTTATCTCGGAATAAACCATTTTATCTCAGAACAAAGTGAAATCATACACACGTCTATGTCCATTGTCCCTGGATAAATCCTTAAAAAGTTTACCAGATAAGAAGTACTAACAGTTTATGCTGGGATATTGCAAAGTAGATCAGAACAGTTATCCCAGGTTTGCCTCACTGAATCAATGGCAGAAAAACAGCACTGCATTCATCTGTTCACCAAACCCTGATTAGAAGGGAAGTTGTGTATTTGCCAATCTCATGGTGTTTGTTCTGGGACAGACACGATTTATCCAGGAGGCATTTGATAGGAAGCATGGTTCTGGAGATAATGCACTGAGGTGAGTCCCAGATGATTTTGCTCCCCTTGCTAGCTTTGTAACTGACCTATTACTGGTCTTGGAAAAACCATTTTAACTCACCTCAGTTTTCCTAGCTGAACCATAAGAATAAGGGGACCTTTGCAGCGAGCTTTGAGATCTAGGAGCAAGAAATGCTATATAAAAGCAACCTGGTAACAGATGCAGTAACAAAACAGAGAGACTGAAAGACTATTCCTAGTACAAAGAAGACCTAGAGAGAGAAATTCTGTGAAGAAATTCTTATGTATGTTTGTAGCAGAACTGCTGCTAAAACCCTCTATAACCTATTGTACATCTTCAGAATATTGCTTCAAATTTCTGCATTTAGCTAGGCCATCTGTAAAATAGGGAATTGGATGCCTGCATACCTTGATGATTGCTATTATTGGCTACATTAAACAGATGGTACAACTCAAATGCAGGACAATTGAATGCCTTGTTTGGAAGTGGGTTAGCCATACAGCCAGCCTTTTCCAGAGGTGGTGGTAAGGTGAATATTTTCTGCAGATATTCTGTAAATATTTGTGAATATTTTCTGTAAATAGAGAGGCTAATAAGGGTTTCTCTGGGAAAAAGTTTATAATATAATACAGTGAAGAGGTATCTTTTTTTAAATGAAAACAAATATTCTGCTAAATGAACACCAATAGCAAAATTGTATTAAAAACACATATCTTAGAAGGAAGCAAACTTTATAAGGCATCAGCAAAGGCCAGATTACATTATTATGATAATGGAACTAGAATAAATAGGCAACAAAGAAACATATTATAAGGTGCAATGTGTGCATCCAAGCCCCTAGTCCCACAGTCAGATGTGTATGGGAAATATACAGTCAAGGAGACTATACATATACCCATATCTAATTGCTGGGGCAACACTTGAAGTTTTAATATGACATGCAATTATTTTATTATAGCTTAAGGAGAATGAGTTCATGTCATAAGACTACATGTATATGCACCAAAGGTCAGAATTAGGGTCACATATTCAACCTTAAGTTTGATATTCACTGAATGAATTTACTATTCTTGCAAATACCTTAAATGGGTATAATTAAAAGATTAGAGAGAATATTTTTTCTCCCTATTTTTTTTGCATTTAACCCCAGGCACAGTAGTTTTACCCTTTCTCGTACCGGGTGAATGGTTTTCCCTGTAATTTGACATCGTTAACACATCAACAAGGAATAGAAAAATATACTTTAAACAAAAAAGGAAAAGGTTACATATCAAACAACCAAAAAAGTTAATGAAACTCAAGAGGCAAATATAATACCCAGAGCATCCTCCAAACCTGTTTTTCCTTCCTTTTTTTATAAATGATTGGAGGGACTGAATTAAACTTGGTAGTCTTGTTAATAGTTCCTAAACATCAGGTTGGTTTTGTTGTGCTTTTACATCTAATAAGACTTTTTCTTTCTTTCTTTTTTTTTTTTTTTTTAATGATGTATAACATGGTCAAATTAGTATTTTTGGAGAAACTTTAACTGTTGAAATTTCCTAATCTTTGGAGGCGAGTTCCTTCACATTCTTCAAGCTATATGCATGTTACTTGTTGCATTATTATTATTATAATTATTATTATGCACTTACTTTACAGGAAAGTAGAGCATGGTGATCAAAATGATACAGTGAAACAGGCCAACTGCAAGCAACACAGTAAAGCCCGACTCAGCAGTCTCAGAAATATTCTAATTTAGGCTTTCTTTCTCCTTGTCGCTTTCAGTTACATTTATTCTCATATGTTTTAAGTTTGAGTTCTTTGCCCTTTCTATCTGTTGCCTTTACTGTAGCTATTAACTCTTTCATTGTTTCCATGTTCTTTAACCCTAACTCCTAAACACTCTGGAAGAAAATCTGTTTGCCCAACTCAGGTTAATAGACCACTGAATTAAGTATTGCATCATTAAGCAATGAGTATCTAACCCACAGTTAAAACAGTTTCCATACTTGGTTTGAATGGAAATGGAGTAATACATCACATTTTTTTAGATGTGAGGAGTCCTAAAGTTTGCAGTATGGAGTTTAGAGTACATAAATCTGCAACATTTAGTTGCATCTCTTTTTTTTTCCTTTATAGTTGTTTATAAAAATGAAACAGGTGCCAGTTTAACCAACAGTAGTTTTGCTTTGAGATAACCACTGTACCATATCCCTTGTCAAATAAAATCCTTGTGTGAGTTTGATCCAAAACTCACTGAACTCAATGTGAGGTTTTTTTATGGACTTCAGTAGGCTTCGAATGAGGTCCATAATCAGTACATTGTTATCTCTTGTTAACTGCTCATACTTTGAAAAGTTAAGTGCTTATCTCAACAGAATCTTTGCATTTTTGCTAATAAATATGCTTAAATACTCACTTAAGGCTAAAAAGTAAGAGATTAAAATGACAACCAGATAAAATGAGTGGTTAACTATTTAAACATTAGCTGCTTAATATATTAGAAAAAGTAAGAGGCATTCCTTCCGACACAGATCACATTTATCATGTTCATCTAATTGACCTTGAAGCTTAATGGTGTTAAGATGAAAGATGAAATTCTACCTTGTTTAAAGGAAGCAGTTTAAAAGACTCAAATAGGATTTCTAAGTGTGTCTCACTTTCTAATTTCCTACTGTTCTGTTCCTATTGAGAAAGCAAACTACACAAACCCAAAGGGATTCCCACATCCAACTTTCACACTTCTTATTGTTACATGGCAGTGACCGCTCGATTGACAAATAGAGTGATTGCCTTTGAAAGATTTCTAAGGATATTAAGAGCACGAACTCCATTCTTTTTAAACACCTCCTTAAATAAATGCTTGAAAACAAAGTCAACCATTGATCCAGGTCTTTGAATAAAAAAGTTCTCTGCATTTGACAATTGAATTTATTACTAAGCAGAAAATGTACATTAATCTTTCTGGTTTATTGTCTTCATTTGACAAAGGTAGAATTACAGAGTTGTTGCACAAAGAAAGATTTGTACCCTCTGTTTGGGATGGCAAATCTACATAAATTCATTGATTGACTGTTAGGATAAAAGCAATCTTGACAGTGCTCCGTGTTGTCACCTGAACAGAAACCAGGATATAATTTATGCTTTGTTCTGTACTAATCCTTGCTAAATAACTCATTTTATTCTCTGGATACATTTACTATTCCACCACCCTGATTTTTATAGCAGGGAAAAAGAACAATGAAAAATGATTATTTACTGCTAGGGGATGTGGGCAGGGATTATCCAGGAGAAGGGAGGGGGGAAAACCCCCACTACTAACATACCTGGAAGAGTGTTGTACTAACCTTGCTGATTGTGCTCCTCTCTCCTCCCACTGGGGTTCCTTCTGATTTCAATGGGGGAAAGAAAGGGGGGGGGGGGGGGAGGGGGC
>NW_005842927.1:68932-69281 GCF_000455745.1 Alligator sinensis
GGCGGGGGCCCCCCCCTCCAGCCTCCCACACCCCCTCCATTCAGCCCTTGGCCCCCCGCCTGCCAGAGCCAGTGCAAAATTGGGTTTTTATTTCCACTCCCCAACCCCCCCACCCCTTCTTCAAGGCGAATCTCCACGCAGTCCAAGCTTGTTAGTCATGAGTTGGAATTCCTGCAAAAAATAAAAATAAAATGTAGATTTTAATTCAGAAAAGCCTAAAATAATCTCATGGCCCTGGGATGCAGGAGCTGAGAGCAGAGGGGCTCTGGGGCGGGTCAGCCCCGGGGCAGCACTGCGGGAAGCGGGGCCAAGGACCCGGCTTCAGGCTCCCGGAGGCAGGGGCGGTGCA
>NW_005842927.1:70057-87431 GCF_000455745.1 Alligator sinensis
CTTGCCTGGACCGGCCGGGAGACGGCAGGCAGGTAAGGCAGCCTTGCGTTTCCCTCTGCCCTGCTCATCCCAGCCGCTCGCCCCTCCAACTCGTTATCCTCCCACCCCTCAGCGCCGAGGGACGCCGCTCCTGCCCCTGGGGGGTGTCCGCCCGTGGGCTTCTTTGCGGGGCGACATGGCTGTGGCTTGGGCATCTCTTGAGAAGCCCTCGTCCTGCAAGAGTTGAGAGTGGCAGGCGGGTAAGTTTGGAGCCACGGGAGGGGCTGGCGGGTTTGGGGTTTGTTTTAATGGTTTTCTGGAGGGAGCCTTGAAGGCAGCAGCCACTTAATAGTAATAATCCCTCAGGTCACAGCAACTGACCCCACTGCAGGCTCCCAGCCCCGCAGGTCGGTGATTCTGTTCATGGGGAGGGCGGGTGGAAAGTCCCTGAGGTGACATGAAAGCAGGTGCTGTGTATCTGTAGATAGGCACGCATTATTTCATTTCGTTTTATTTTTTTTCTGTTTAAAAAAAAAAAAAAGGGAGGAAGTTTTCTGCTGGGGTCAGACCTTCCTGGGTGCCAGGCAGCTTCCCGCAGTCCCCGGGCGGCCCAGCCCGTCCGGATCTGCGCCGAGTTCCTCCCAACTTGGGCAGGGTTTTGCTTGGAAGCCACCTGCTGCACGACTTGCTCCTGCTGCTGCTGTGTGTTTGGAGGGGTTGAGTTAGGTGGAGAATTGTAGGGCCCTCCAGCAGATGGAGCCGTGGAAAAAACGCTGCTAGAGCTCAGCGTCAAAAAAAAAAAAAAAAAAAAAGATTCCTCTCTCTCGAGTCACAGTTGAGATAAGAGCTGGATAGAGCATGTTGTCAGGGAACACTTCATTTCCTCATCGGGCTACAAAAGTGAACAGTCGCAGCTGAAAGAGATTTGACTTAATACTGTCTGGTTGGAGCCAGTGCTTGCCGAGAACACCAGGTTTGCGTGGGCTGGGAGGCATGGGGAGTTATTTCTGTCTTCCGATTACTTTCTGACCCCAGTTCTTGTGTGTGTGATTTATTTTATTTTTTTCTTCCTGTTGTCATTGTGCGTTGGAAAGAGACCACAGTGCTCCTGTGAAAGTCCTTCTACTTTTTGGCGTAATTAAAGGAGCACGTATGAAAACATTATTATTAAAAGCAGAGAAGAGGAAGCAATCAGTGAAAGATGTTCCCAGTCCTCTGCAGCTAGCTGGAACAGGCTGTACTAGTTGAATGGTTAATTACATTGAAATGGTCAGACTTGCTTAAAATAGGGTGCTGAGAGCTAGCTGATGATAGAATTTTTTTGGTAATTATGTTGTATTGATGGTAAGGCTTACAAAAGGACTACAGTAATTGTGTTGCCAGTTTGGACAGCAGCACTGGGTGCATCCAGTTCACAGCTTTAGATCACTAGAAAGAAAAAACTGAAAGAGCTCCTAGCACTGTTGCTTAAACAGCTAGATTTGCATATTGCTAAGATAGAAGTAAAACAAGTGACAGAACTTTTCTTTTCTTATCCAGGACAAAAAGCATTCTTCTGCTTTTGACAACTGTCTGGTGCCTGAATAGCAAAGTTCAATTTCTTATAACTTGATTTTATTAAGCTTGAAATCAAGTTTGAGTTGATTTATAAGTTACATTTTAGTGCAGAATATTAGAGGAATTGGAGCTAAAATCACTCAGCAATGTCATCTTTGTAATTTTTCATCAATTAAAAAATTAATGTACACGATGCTATTGTATTAGTAAGCAACCAGTTTAAGTACAGTCCTTGAAAGGCCAATGGATGAACCAATCAAGTGGTTTTATGCTTGTTTTCTTATTAACCTTGTTCTGCTTAAACTCTTAAGCATTTCTCTGTAATTTCTCAAATAACTTGAAAGTGTGTGAGAACTCATAAGCAGCTATATCCAAAAACATTTTAAGTTTGCCAAGCAATTTTGTATACTAAAGTTAATGTACCAAGAATAATAGAACATATAGGTGTGTGTGTGGATATAGATATAGGTTTGTGGTGCTGTTTTTTTCAAATGGGGGGAAAAAAAGGTGGTAGCAGTTTCCCACTAGCTCTGCTCGGTGGTTAAAAGGACCTGTACTAGGAATGACTAAGAAAGAGCAAACCTCATAAGAACAACAACAACCTCCAAATATGGTATAATTTTATTTGAATTATTACTTGTGGGAATAATCAGTTATTAAAAGTATTGGTTCCCTGAAGGAGTTAAATATGTCTCCTGAAACTTTGCAGGTAATTATGATAATCTTTTAAAAGGAAAATTTCTTTCATTTTGCTTCATTTTAATAGGGAGTGTAAATTAGAAAATGTCCTACTGAAAATGGAACGCAAACACCTCCAGAGGTTTATTAAAAGTATCTGCCTTGTTGAACAGGTAGAATTTAAGCATGCAGTCTTACAACTTTAAATACAATTATTTATAGTATAAAGATTAAGTTAAAAATACCCATCAAGAGCCCAACACTAAGATGGGGATACTGCATATTTTTATATTCTAAGCAAGTCAGTGACTGAGAATGCTGTGGACCTTCCAAGATCATACTCAAAATTTTAAAATCAGTCTTATAGTATTATTTTCAGGGTCAGTTCGTGAAATACTTGCTTAGAGTTCCTACTGGATTGCATTCATTACCAGCTCTTACCCATGTTCCTCATGTTATTCAGATACCTTCCTGTATCTTATTATTAAAATCAGTCATTGAGCTACTATTTCTCTCTAATGTTTTGTCGCATTTGTCTTACTAGTTACAGTCATTTCCCCCCAATATTTGTTTTATACAGTGCATTTCTGTAAACTATAGACCAAGCATTTTCAGTAGGACACCCATAAATTGAGAGACCTAAACATTTAATGGTTGAAGTAATTTTTGTGTTTTTTTACAAAGCTTTATGTAACTTTCTAAAGACAAATGCTGGTTTCTGTGAAGAAGAGAGATGACAGCTCAAACCAGAATAGAACCTAACAACTAAATCAAAAAGTATGACTTTTTACAGGAGTTGGTGAAAATGTAGCTGACTATGTTTACAAAATAGTTTATTGGTCTTCTAACATCAATTTTTTTTGGAGTGCCTCCATTACAGGTGAAGGTTGCAGAAAGTTCCAGAGTTTAGAGAACACAAAAAAAGGGGTTTCTTAAATAAGCAACTGCAAGCATTTAATTTGCAGGGTATATAAAAATTAAGATGATTTTTTTTTTTTTTTAGAGGTGGGGGGAGCTCTGTTCTATATAACGTGTTTCTTCATCAGATATCCTTTAGGTCCAACAATTTTTGTACACAGCAAACTTTACATGAGGATGAGCTGCACTTGAACGTTTTCTCTACTTAATTGGGCACAAACAAATTTTTGTTTATTTTTAGTTTTTTCTCTGTATACTTTTCTACAAAGTTTCCCCCTCTTATTAATAAATACAACCACAAAAGATTCTCATACATCATTGCTCTCTGAGTTTTCCTGTATCGGCCACAAATGAAGTCAGTGGGAGGATTCAAGCCAGGATTTTCTTTCAAGCCCAAATTCTATATTTAAGAAAACAAAAAGGAAGGGGGATTGGGGAAATATCCAAGACTCCTTTGCCATTATCTAATTACCTTTTCAACCACTAGTCCGCTTTTTAGAGTCTTAACTCTCTTAGCTTCCCCTTATCACATGAAGTGGTGTTCTCTTACCAAATTGCCAGTAAGCTTATGGCAATTCCAACAGCAAAACATGAGTAGAAGGACGAAGGCTTCTAAAGCATCAGAAAATGCAATCCTGCTATTTAAAAAGAAATGATTTGTAAGTAATACATGAACACTGCGTCCATTCCAAGTTAGTTTATATTCTAAGCCAGAAAGCACATGCATCTAATGAAACTTTAAAAATAGTAGAATCCTGTTAATGGCTTCCAAGTTCTTGGGGGAGATGCCGCAAATGTGCAAGCTGGAATTTGCTTATAAGAATTCATAGGTGTGAACATTTTAACTAATTATTTTTTGCAAGTGAAGTTCAATATCGGACAGTTGTGCAGAAACCATTATCTAATACTTGTCACCTGTGACAGTCTTTGGAAACTACATACCTCAGTGGATTCTGTTGCCTTTTCTCTGTTAATCTGTTCTCAAAAATAAATAAATTAGTTTAGGGGATTTATGGAAATACTTTGTTATTGTATTTAGTAGTTACAGATTCTAATAATACTAATGTAATTTACAGATTGCTAAATAGTAGAACAGTTTTGTTTGAAAGGCATGGATACTAGGCGGATTTAAAATGTGGATAAAATTGCTGCGGGATATATACTTTAAACATAAGCTTATATAAGAATTGACATGCAGCTTCCCTAGAAATACATTTGTTGGTTTTAACTGCATTGTTGTTTCATTTAGACTGGTGAGTAAGCTAACCCTTATATCTGGACCTATTACTCTTTCAGACTGTTAATTCAGTAATTTATAATGATGGATACTTTAACACTAGCCTTTGTGATAGTATTTTGCTACACTGAGGCAATTGAGTTTGTTGTACCTGCACATGTAATGAAAGGATGAGGTATATAACAAGAGTAGCATTTTCATTAAAATAAAAGTAATGTATTTTATTCAATCATACTTAGCAATAGAGAGATGTTGGTTTTATAGATTGGGTAAGAAGTGTAATTCAATATGTTCTATTTTGACTTAATCAATACATTTGCAGTCAGAATGAATTTGCAGAAATTCATTGACATTTATTTTATCTACTTAAGTATGGAAAGTATTTTAATTGCAGCAGGTAGATAGATCGGCATAGATTACTAGTTTAAGACATGTGAACCAACCAGTGAAGATGTCAATTCATTAATTAAAATCCCATTTCTAACCTGTAGCTGAACACTACCTAATGATAATCTGAATTTGATCTTTTTCTGAAATCTAGAACTCTTGAGAGTGTCTTCTAATGGTTTTTAAATGTTTCAATGTTAATTAAGAGATAATGTATGTGGAATAGGATGTTATGACAGGATAATGGCCTCCTGTTTAATGTAAATTCTGCAGCTAAGCCACAAAATAATGTTCTTTTCAGAAAATATACATAATATACAGGCAATACTGAGATATTAGAGCCTACTCCTGAACTCAGGGGCTTAGATAATCTTCTTCCATGGAGAAACCTGTAGAAAGGGCATCTGGGGGGAAAGTCTCAAATTTCTGCTGTCTTCTGGGTTGGGATGGTTCTGCTTCTCTTAGCCAACTACAAAGTGTGCCTCCCAGTGTGATAGGTTCTCAGAGTCATCCCCACACAGCAGTTTCTTTGCCTTCACACCAGCTCTGGTGTCTGACAATCCCTTGTGACTCATTTGCTATCAGAGACTTATGTTAGTTGCAATGTTGTGGGTAAGAACAGGAAAAAATAATAATAGAATTAAAAAAGAATGTATTTTCATTCCTCTTTGGACATAAAAGGGCTAAAGAGAGTACAGACCTTATTTCTCCTATGCACACACTCTTGATTTGTAGTGTGAAATGTTTGAGTCTCTTTGACACACAAGTTCTACATCTGGAAGTTCCCCTTCTTGTATCAAGCATTGCTGGAATAATCCAGCTGAAAAATCATAAATAAAAACCTCAGCGCTTTCAATGGGAGTAAGATTGGATCGTGCCCTCTCTACCTTCATGTATAAAATGTGACTCATCCTGTAGTAGGATCAGTTTTTAAAGCTCTGCCTTGCCTTTAGCAGGGACAAGGGAACGCAAACTAGTTAAGGTGTACAACTGATTTTTAGAGTATGATACTGAGCTTTGTTTTGTATATGTGCTAAAGGCTGCCCTTAGCTGACCCAGCTTTAACTGTTAGTCTGATTGTAAGAGCTGCGAAGTCAAAGGTAGTCAGATGTGATTCTAGCATATTTTTCTTTTTTGAGCCAGTGGCCACACAAACTAGCATGGCTTAATTGTGATAGTGTAATGGGCTACTAGGATTCCTAGATCTTTGAACTTGTTGTTTAATTGGAGTTTTCCTTACTAAAGACTTCAGGAGTTCACCTGAAGTGCTCCACTTTTGTAGCTGATACAACTTTTTTTGTCAAATAAATAAAAAAACAAACACCCAGACCAGGAAAAAACCCAGTAGGAGATCCAGATGCTCCAGAAACTGCCTACTTCTAGCACTGCACTAAGTATGAATGATCTGCAGCATCAAGGATTTCTGTTTTGCTAAGTATTGCATAATTAGCTGTTTACACTTTTATTTTTTTTCAAATGTCTTTTTTTTTTTTTAATCTCATTTTGAGTCTCTTAGATTATTGAGAATCATAACTTTGTTCAACCACTACATCAGGGATATTTTGTCATGAAAATAAGCATCAAATACTAAGGTCGCAACAAGACATGAATTTTAATTATTTTCTGCTGCAGATACATATTATAAAGCACAGTCCTATTTTGCATTATGGTTGTCTGCCTGGTTGACCATTTGTTCTGACAAGGTGCGGTTAGCCTTCCTAACTGCATCCCCACATTGGTGGCCCGTGTTCATCCTGGAGTCTGTAATGACTCCAAGATCCTTTTCTGCCTCTGTGCTGATGAGAAGGGAGATCCTACAGACAAATATGTTTAACTTTAGGCATGTGAATAGTCCTTTTAGTATTATTAGGCTAGCTCACACAATTAGTGTGACTTCGATTAGAATAACAATAGCTATGAAGTTTAGCCTTTTATTTTTGGAAGCAAAATCTATTTAAATAATTTTTAACTTTCTAAACTAAAAACTTTGTTTTTCATTACATCGAAACATGGTGCACTTTAAGCTATGTAATGCTTGAAAATAGTTAGGACCCCTCTGGCCCCCCCCAATAATTAAGGATAATTTTAAGTAATCTCTTTTGGATATGTGCATTCACAAAACGAAGATTACAGTAAAAGAAATTGTGTGGTGAAGGTAAACTCATTTCTTTGTAAGATCCCAAATCATAAATAACTTTGAGAATTGAATGGAGTGCAGAAAATTTGCAGATGAAACCAAAGTAGGTGGCAGATGCTTTGGAAGATAAGATTAGGCTGCAGAATGACCTTAATAAATTGGGAAAATGATCTGAAATAAATTGAACGAAGTTCAGTAGAGACAAGTGTAAAGTACTCTATGTAGGAAGGGATAATCAAACCTGCATACACAAAATGGATAATGTTCGGCTAGGCCTCAGCACAGCAGAAAATGACCTGCAGGTTAGAATGTAGTGCAATCTGAATATGAGTCAGCAGTGTAATATTGCTGAAAAAGACTAACATTATATTGGGATGCAATAATAAGTGTCATATGCAAGTCACAGGAAGTGATTCTTCCACTGTATTCAACATTGAGGCCTTATACTATGTTCAGCTTGGGATACATGTCAAGAAAGATGCTCTCCTCTGGACTCCTCCTAATTTTCTGCAACTAAAAACATTGTAGGTATGGAAAATGCATCATATAAGGAACAGTTAGGAAAAAAAAAAACTTGTTTTTTTTTTTTTTTAGAATGAAAAAAAGACTGTGAGGATTTGATAAATCTTCAAACTCAAAAAGGATTGTTAAAAACAAGATGGCGATCAATTGTTCTGTCTGCAGAACAAGAGAAGATGTCTGCAGTTATAACAAGGGAAAATTAGGTTGTGTATTAGGAAGAACTTTCTAATTATGCAGGTGTTTAAATACTGGAATAGATTCCCTGGAGAGTTTTTGTAATCTTCATAACTGTTTGAGTCGGTACACAAACACTTTGCTGGGATGGTACTGTGTGGAACAGATTATTGGACTGTATTCGCTCCTGAATTTCCTTCCAGCCTGACTCTTCTGTTTCTATGATTCTAGTTAGAGACGTGACTAGATAGACCATCTTAATCTTTTGAGGAGGGGTACACACTTTGAACACTGATGCTGGAGTAATAGCTACTGGGTTTTGTATACATTCATTTATAACCTGCCACTTCAGCAGATGATCCACATATCAAGTAACCAGTTAAACACTAATCTTTGTGGACTCCATAATTTGTACTAGCTTTTTTTTTTATAGCAACTTAAGGAATTTTGGAGAAAGTATAGCAAATTCTGATAAAGTGAAAAGATTGGAGACATGAGCTAGGAGAAGATTTTAAAATGGATATAGTCCGTGGCAACAGGAAGACACAATAATATCATCTGAGAAGGTTTAGTTGGGGACGGAGGCCAAGGAAAAATGGGTACATGGAATAGTTGTTTTTCGGATAAAGGTGGGGAAACTTGCTTTTTGAACTTGATGCTTCAGGAGGAGATATCTATTTGGAATGGTGTTTGGTACCTAAAGATTGGAAAAAGCTCATTGTCACAAATTCCACAGAGGGAAACTGATGGGTATATGAAGAGACTTGGTATTTCATGCTGGGTAGAGCTGTTCTTTCAGGGAGGGATGTAAAAGTCTTCTAGCACTTCCTGAAGATTATCAACACGCTTTCCCCCCACTTTTATTCTACTTTCTATTTATTAATTTTAATTTTCTTGTACTGTCTTTTGATATCTTCTTTTACTTTTGCATCAAAAAGGCATTAGTATCTAAAGAAAAAAAATGACCCAGACTGTAACATACTTCCTGGAGCAGTAGAATTGACTAGGACTGTGATCACACTCAGTTTCACACTGCTGCTAGTGTCATGGAAAGTGATACTGTGGAAGAGTATATTGCAGATCCTGTCAATTTCTGCTAGTTGTCATGTCACAATGATGAAGAATCGCAGAAGGAATCACTTTCTTCCATCACTGAATCAGGACCTTGATTAGAATAAGGAAAATTGTATTATTTCTGAAGCGACTCTATCCTTTTCTTGGTTTGCTTTAGGGCTTCTGCCTAGAAGCCTGATCTTCTCCATTGCCCTTCTATCTTTCTGTGATGGAATTGAAGAAGGGGGAAAAAAAAAAAAAAAAAAAAAAAAAAGCAAGGAAATATACCTACACAATGGCATCAGGTAAGAGCCAGTGTGATCAGAAAGTCTCTGATATTGCTATTGCTTTGGGTAATTTCTAGTGCAAATCTAGCTATAGGCCCCTATCCTGGATCAGGTTCTGTGTTATATTGAGCACATATAATAGACAGTAGGGCTGTGCAAAGCTTCGGTCCCTGATTTTATTTGGTGGAAATTCAGCCCTATTCGGTGGCTGAATCTCCGAATATGAATCGAATCAGAAGACCCTTTAATCTCTCTTATTAAAGAGGCCATCCTTAATGGACTGGCCGACATCAACATCTTAAGGGATAGCCAGCACGGATTTGTTGCGGGTAGGTCTTGCTTGACCAATCTCATTTCCTTCTACGACCAGGTGACCTATCACCTGGACAAGGGAGAAGAGATTGATGTCATATATCTTGACTTCAAAAAAGCCTTCGATCTGGTGTCCCACGATCGCCTCTTGGAGAAAATGACCAATTGTCGCCTTGGGTCCTCCACGATCCACTGGCTGGAAAATTGGCTCCAGGGTCGGACCCAGAGGGTAGTAATTGATGGAAGTCACTCATCGTGGTGTCCTGTGACCAGTGGGGTCCCCCAAGGCTCTGTCCTTGGACCCATACTGTTCAACATCTTCATTAATGATGGCGAGCATCATAGCCCAGCTATGTTGGCTAGCACTATGGAAGAAAGAGACTTGGGGGTCATCATTGACCACAAGATGAACATGAGCCTGCAATGCGATGCGGCGGCTAGTAAAGTGACCAAAACGCTGGCTTGCATCCATAGATGGTTCTCAAGCAAATCCCGGGACGTCATTCTCCCCCTGTACTCGGCCTTAGTGAGGCCGCAGCTGGAGTACTGTGTCCAGTTTTGGGCTCCACAATTCAAAAAGGATGTGGAGAAGCTTGAGAGAGTCCAGAGAAGAGCCACGCGCATGATCAGAGGTCAGGGAAACAGACCCTATGATGACAGGCTGAGAGCCGTGGGGCTCTTTAGCCTGAAAAAGCGCAGGCTTAGGGGTGATCTGATGGCCACCTACAAGTTTATCAGGGGTGACCACCAGCATCTGGGGGAACGTTTGTTCACCAGAGCGCCCCAAGGGATGACGAGGTCGAATGGTCACAAACTACTTCAAGATCGTTTCAGGCTGGACATAAGGAAGAACTTCTTTACTGTCCGAGCCCCCAAGGTCTGGAACAGCCTGCCACCGGAGGTGGTTCAAGCGCCTTCATTGAACACCTTCAAGATGAAACTGGATGCTTATCTTGCTGGGATCCTATGACCCCAGCTGACTTCCTGCCCTTTGGGCGGGGGGCTGGACTCGATGATCTTCCGAGGTCCCTTCCAGCCCTGATGTCTATGAAATCTCCGAATTGAATTGGAACCCTCTGAATCAGTTTGGAAAGATTCAGACATAAACTCAACTTGAAATGTTTTTTCTACTTACTTCAAGGTCCCAGGCGGCTTGTGAATGCTGATCCTGGGGTAGATGGAGCATCCCACAGGAGCGTGGAGAGCTTTCCAGTAAGCTTAGCAGCAGATCCAGAAGTGGACCAGAAGCAATTCTGGTTCACTTCTGGGTCCACTGGGGAGCACATCCTTGGGATGCTCCATTTGCCCCAGCATCGCAGCATTCATGAGCCATGCCTGGTACCTGAAGGTATGTAGAAAAAACACTTAAAGCTGTGTCTATGACCGAATTGCTGATTCTCTGAATTGGCATTGAATCTTCAGATTCGGGTTCGGCCAAATCAGATCGGGGACAGTGATGCGAATCAACTAATTGAATCACTGTCCCTAATTGAGGTTGAATCTGAATCCAAATCAAATACAGCCTGTTTTGCACACCCCTAACAGACAGCCCCTGGTCCCGAGCCATTGGCTCTTTTAATGGATATTGTGTTGCACAGTTTTATCAAGATGTGTTCCTTTGCATATACTGCATATTTGCTTATGCCCATGTACGTTATCTCTTGGTTTCTAAAATTGGTCAAATTTAAACTCGAAGCTTATCTACCCCATTCATTTTTTTTTTCCACCTGTACAGACACTTTACTCATCAAATTAATATTGATTCAGTTCAGGGTGAAAGGTGACTTGCTAAAAACCTATACACCATTTAATTCTAATTTGAAACTTAACATAACTGTGTGCATGGCCTTAAGTGTGCCATCTACATGGAGTTTAATTTTTATCTGTAGAGTATTGCTCCTTTGTCTTGCTAAAGGAAGTTTCTAAGTCTATTTATTTATTTACTGTCAGTTACATTCAAGTGTACTTTCTTCCTGCAAGTATTCACTCTTATCTTTCCCACTTTGTTCTCAATTATTCACCATGGAGCAGCTGTGCATCAACTATTATTCTCTTCAGCTGCATTCACAACTTGTAATTTTATTCACTGTGGTCAGCCAGGGCTGCTGTGTTCTTTGCTCCCTAAGTTTCCAGTCTTTTTTCTTTCTGACTCGCTCACTGTTGGCACTGACTTCCCACTATGACTTATTCCCACTCCCTCCTTCAACAAGGCTTCTGAGCTGATGTTTTGAAAGCCAAATTTGAGCCTTGAGAGAATTTTTGTGGATAACCTGTAAACATTGAAAAAGAACTTATAAAGGAAACACCCTGCTCTTTATTTGTCTTGCACAAAATGGAGGTACCTTAATGATGCAGTAAAGGCATAAAGATTCACAGTCAGTCAATCAACATACCATGAACTGTCCAAAGTAATTTTGATAACCTCACACATACTAAATTTTATCCTTTTCAAAATTTGTGCTTGTATTCAAAACTTGCACAGCATGTATTGTTTGTACCACTTTTTCTTGAAAGTCACTTTGGTGTTAGTGAAAGGTGCTTGTCTGACAGCCCTGCAAATTTTTTAGTTGTCTATAGAAAAGCTATAACTCAGGAATGTGGTACCATCAAGGCACTGTTCTTTCCAGAGGAAGGAACCAAGTCCCAGGATACTAGAGCTAGGGGGCACCAGCTGAACTTACTAGGTTACAGGTTTAAAACTAATAAGAGAGAGTACTTTTTCATGAAATGTGTCGTTAATTTGTGGAATTAATTGCCACAGGAGTGATGGAAACAGATAGCATAGGCAAGTTTAAAAACAGACTGAATAAACTCGTAAATGATGGATCTATTAGTGGCCACTGAACAGAATGGTTGGAGTTGTTTCCTCCAGTATTTCTAAACCAATAACAGTGGACACCAGGGAGGATACTGAATAGGGGATGGATCACTTTAGACATATCTGCTTCGATGCTCTCCCTCTATACCATCCCCTCTTGCCACTGTTGCCAAGTGAATACTAGGCTAGATGGACCATTGGTCTGACACAGAGGCTGCATCCCGATGAGCACAGTATGTGGCTCTGCAGGCATGTCTGCAACGTCTGCTAGTACCACACATTTAGGTGTTCTCTGTGCTTCAAGGGAACAGTGTGGGGTTGTTTTTTGGGGGGGGTGGGGAGAGGGGGTTGTTTTTTTTTTTTTTTTTAACTCCTGGATATCCAGGGGTCAACAAAAAAAACTGGGGGGGGAGGGGGGGGAGAAGGGGAGGGGAAAGCAGAGTGGTGCTCGTTGTCCCCAGGGAACCAAATGTCCATGCACATGTTGATGCAACCAGTATGGTACTACTTATGTACTTGTGTAGTTCTAGTGTTCTGGGACTTGGTGGACAACAGTTCCCTGTTCATTTGGTCCACAACCTTCATGATTTTGTAGACCTCCTATCATTTTTCCCCACAGGTTTCTTTTTTTCCAAATGGAAGTCCTAGCCTTTTCAGTTTCTGCTGGTATAGCAACTGCTTCTGATCATTTTGGTTGCCTTGTCTGTACCTTTTCTACTCGAGCAGAAAATCAACTTCTCTGTTTTAAGATATGCAATCCAATTTTGGGGGGCTGATTTTTTGGGGGGGAAAAGTGCATGTGGTATGTGAGTAAATAATATGAAATTTAAAATAACTGTATATTGAATAGGCAACAATATTGATTTTTCTATTGCAGTAAATAACTCTTGTTCTGATCACTCTACATCTCTCAAATCTCCTAAGATATCAAAGAGAGAGAGGGGAAAAAACTGCTTTGTGTGCAGTAGAAGCTTATCCTTTCAGGGTTCGGGGCAGTTGGTGCCAATGCTGAGGACTCCGGCAGAGGTTCCCATCAATTGGGGATCTGTACTTAAACAGACTGGGGATTTGCACTGTATTTGCTAATCACAGCTGCTGTTGTATGGGGAAAAGATAGACTAGCAGGTAACCATGGAGAAGGGACTGGAACCTGGGACTTGCCTGTTCCAGAAAATGGGGCCAGGAAATAATTTTCTTTTTCAGCTACCTTAGTGCTGCTACTGCTTGGGGAAGGGAGTTTTCTTCTGAGGTCTGAAAGGATGGCAACAACTAAGACTTCTGGGGGAGAGGGCAGAGGGAAAGGGAAGGGTTGTTCCTGCTGGTAATAGAAACCTAGGCTCCTGGCTGCAGGGTCTTGTTCTTCTATTCAGGGTCATGCTGATCATCAAATGAAACATAAGGAAGGAATTTTATCTCTAGGTCAGACTGGCACAGACTGGAGGCCTTTACCTTTCTTTGTAGCACAGGGCATGGTCCTTTTCCAGGATCGTTTGCGTATGTATTAGTTAACTTTCCCAGTTGTTGCAGGGTATTGGCAGGATTCTCATTGGTGTGGCTTTCTCTATGGCATATGATATGGTGTTTTGGACAGTATGCCTTGTAGGTATTGCTAGGGGAATTATTTTGGCTGCTCAGTGGCCTGACTTCAGGAAGATAATTGGAGGGTGTCCCACATCCCACCCAATCTACTTTGTAGTCTTGTGATTTATGGCACTCTCTTGGGAACTGGAGGCACAGACAAAAAAGCAGCTCCCTGTTTTAACTCATGGTGCTTTACAAAAGGCAGCATGAGATGCAATGATTCCCCCAGATTTCCCCCCCTACCCATGTTAGCTGTTGAGGGATTCCACCACTATTTAGAGTAGTTATGACCCTGCAGCCACTTTCCCCTAGCAATGCCTCTCCCAGCTCCCAGTGCTTTTTTTTTTTAGAATGGGAGAGGGGAAAGGGAGGGGAGAGAGCTTGTTGGGGGTTACCTAGCCAGCTCTGGGGAGTGAATTGGAGCCAATCCACGCACCCCACCCTTCTCCACTGACTGGGCAAACCCCAGAACAAGCGCTTTCTGTTCTCTTCCCCCTTCCCTGGGAACAGGGCAGCTTAGCCCTGCTCCCATAGCACACAGACATGGTTTATTGAGAGTGCTCCACTTCAGAGTGCCTTCATCTGAATCCTCATTACATTTCATGGGACTGGGCCCTTTTAAAGTGTACTGCAGTCATGCACTTGTGTTTGGTCATGGCAGTAAAGCACTTTCAGGGGCCAGATCAGGTGAAAATAGTCACTTTTGTCTGCGCCTTGGGAGGTGCAAATTTCCAGTTTATTTTCTGAGAAGTTTATACAATCTGCACTTCTATCTCATAATTCATAACTACTCTCCCTCGTTTGTCAGTGTGTACCATCTTTATAAAATAACAACAACTTTAGGCTCTAATCTTGCAAAGATATAAGTACATGTCTGAGTGCCTTTTAAAGTCAATTAAGGGAACTTACCAAAATGGGTGAAGTAAAACATGTGTATATTTGCAGAATTGTGGCCATAGTCTCAGTCCAAAGGTGAAGTATTATGAGAGGTTTGGGGTGGAAAAGGCTATAGTTTTAAGTTATGTAATTGTAATTACTTTATTTTTCATCTTTTAATGCATTCTTACCTTTCTCATGTCCCGATAGCCTGCTGTTTTAAAGATGAGATTTGTCTTTCGGTTGAGGACAGGTATTTGCGACAGATAGGAGTATAGTTGATTTAAGAGTAAGCAAGTTAACATCCTTTGAATTTGATGCTGTTTTATGATATGTAATCCTGTACTGGCTGAAATTTATAATCGCCGGTATTTGTGCCATGAAACGTTATGATGGTTACAAGTACAAGCCAACACATCTAAAAAGGTTATTGAATTGGAAGTGTAAATAGTCTCCACTTTGAGACCCTCCCCACAAGAGAGCAGCATGGAAGTAAATAAGACACTTGTATTTTTCACTGCCAGTGCCTTAAGGAAATGCATTATTTGAATAATATGTGATTTGGCCCATATATATATATATATATATATATATAAATAACAATGTATACTTGCAGGGAACAATTAAAACTGATCTAGCAGTGCATAGGGGAAGGACAGGGAATGAAGTATAAAGACTGATCATTACAGTCTAGGCAGTATTAGTGTTAGTTAAATGAATTTGCTGACTCATTAGGAATAGTATAAAGCAAGGTGCTGGTGGTGGTTGTTAATAACAGTGCATTTATTATACAATTGTTATTGTAATAATAGTATTCAAAGCTACAATGTAGAAATAAACAAATTCTCATATGCAATATAATAACCATTTCCTTGTAAAAAAAGAGCAAGATTTTAGCTTTTAGAGTAGTCCTTTTTTCTTCTTGGGTATGTATTCACAACCGTTGACTACTTGGTTTAGTTTCAAGTGAGATTTTAAAATCTTTTGGTTGGCTTCAAGGTATTTCTGATTTTGAATCTTATTTTTTAATCAAATACTGGATTATAAAATCTCTCTTTTTTTCTTCTTAGAATAATTTTTCTTAGTCAAGTTAGTATACAAGTCAAATAAATAATTTGAAATGTACTTTCAATAGAGGACAGTCAGGATCTTTCTTCCTTGTAGCTTTGTATGAGACAATTTTATTTCAGAGTAATTTGAATTAATAGGGCAGGACTTAGCACTTTAAATGTCTTAATATTTCTGTGAATTTTGCACCTCAGTAGTGTTGCACCTTAAGTTTTACGTGTAGCCTGTGAAGTAACTCATCCTGTCAGAAAACTTCAGGTTCAGTTAATTTTCTTTGCAGGCCACTTTTCAGGAAATTAACTTTTTGACATATCAAAAAGAACTATGAAAAAAGAGTTTTATCGTGACTGACTCTTCTTTCCTTTTGTTTGATCATTTGATATACAGGAGACTGGTGGAAGTCTTATTTCCCTTTACTATATGTTAAAGCCAAATGTGACCTTTGTCACTGGCTCTGGAGAGCTCTTATACAAAGTCATTTTCTTCTAAATTGAAAGCTTCCTATAGTCAATAATCACTTTATATAGAGGTCATATATCTTATCTAGTAGTTCAATTATCACATTAAGGTGCTTTATTGTGGAAAAGTTTCTTAGATGGGCTGCTTGTTTGGTTCAAGTCCAGCTATGTAATGAATCAATTGCTTAATATCTGCATAAAAACTGCAGATGGGTGATGAGGTGATGACTAGTTCCTCAGATCATTAAGCCTGTCATTGATACTTGCTCTGTGGAATAATAGCAAGAGTATTACTTTATTTCTTTTGGAAACTAACCTAATCTCTGCAATCTGAATGGCTTTGTCTCTCTGTTAGTAGATACTTTTTTCCTATCTTTTAATGCCATTGTTAAAGCTCTTTTATAAGACATTCTTCCTATCTTCCTTTACTCTCCTTATCTGATAACAATATTTGTGCACTTTGTTGAACAGCTGACTGAACATGCCTTGTCCTAAGTATTACATGTTCAAGCATGGGCAGCCTTTGCTGCAGTCAGTCTGCATCTGTTTACATCTAACTGATGCACTGAGACCAAAATAACTTCAGAGAGTCAAGGTGTATTATTCACCCTATGATTCCATAAAGTATTTGGGCCAAATCAGTCCTTGCATATCCATAGTTTATATAGGTCTCCAAGATTCTATTACTCGATACACCAGGCATACAGTAATGAGACATTTTAGTGTTAGTCTCTTTCACTGTATAAAGGTAAGTACAAACAATTCTATTTTTTAGATGGGGGCTGTCAATTACAAATTAAGTGATTGGTTCACGGTCAACACATTGGTCAGGGGCAAAAATCTGGGTATATAAGGCAACGATGTCTGACTCCCAGTCCTGTGTCTGGCATACTTCTTATTTCTGTTCTCTCTTCTTTCTCTGATTTCTTTTTTAAGTTTAGTTTTACTTTTTAAAAACTTTATTATACAAATATCAAAACAAATGGTGAGAGTGCAAAGGACTGTCGCCCTCCCAAGGGCCAAGCATAAAATACTTGTTATCAACAAAAAATACCATGTCACTAGAACTTGAAACCCCCCCTCCTCTCATGCAACTCATGGGGTTGCAGATGTAAAATCAGCTGTCCATCTTCCACTTTGCAGAGATCCCCCTCAATAGCCCAGTGCAACACAAACTGGTGCACATTTTTTTTTTTTTTTTTCCTGCAAGGTGAATTTACAAATTCAAATGTGATGTGTGCATGGACCAGGTAGCAGAAGAGTTGGAAGGTATCATTGGAGCTAGCCCTGCTACCCAGTTTCTGTGGCCTTTTAAGTGAACATTTTGGTTTG
>NW_005842927.1:87441-96142 GCF_000455745.1 Alligator sinensis
TGCAGGATAGAGAAGGTGTACACGGTTTCAGAGAAGTCCAAGTCCAGTATTCAGATAGGGTGCTAAGGGCATCTGGTGATGGGAACAGTCCAGGAAGGCATGGAAGAGAGTCTCCTCTGCCAATTCCTCTTTGAAAGAGCAAGTTGCTGATGCCACTGAGTTTAAGTGGTAGACAAAAGTGCCCATGGCCAGGGCCCCATAAATCAGCTGCCACTCGAGGTTGCCAGTTCTCTTAGTGAAGAGTAGCTTGTATAGGGTGTGCCATGCTAGGCCAACCTGCTCTGGGATTGCCACCAGCAGAATCTGCCTCCAAGTTGTGTCAGAGTGGGGCAGGAAGGACACAGGCATGACTAACCATAAGGAAATCTAGGATACTGCCCGCTCTACCTTGCTCTCCCATGTCATGAGTGGGATGACGTGGTGCCCCAGGCTAGCAGATTGGCAGTAGTGCCTACCTGCCCATCTTCCTGGTGTGCTGTGTTACTCCACGCTGCTCTGCCTTCCTGCTGGACTGAGTCACTCATATTAATTCTTATCAGCAGGCTGGGACCAGCCTCTGAAACCTGGGACTGTCCTGGCTAAATTGGGATGTATGGTCAGTCACCCTAGGCATAACACACTTTGACTCACCATCTGTGCAGTGCCTTCCCAGACAGGATCTCAAGGCAGATCTCACCACTGTTTTTGTTAGGCATGTGGAGGGACAGCAGAGTGATGGGCCCAGCATGATCATTACTATCCACAGCCAGAGAAGCAGGCAACAATAGAGGGGGTTCTGATTAGCAAGCTGCCATCCAGGAGGGCTTGTCACGTGCAGAGGTGTTCTTCTAGGGTGGCAAATGGGTCCCTGGGAAGTAAAGTTTTTGACTTCAGCCAAGAGGCCCAAAGCAAAACAGAGTGCAGGTCCAGCTAGTCGGCCAGGGCTTTGGCTGAAAGCCAGGCAGACTGAGCTGAATCAGTGGTGGGTCAGCTTGAGGGGGTGCAGCTGGACCAAGGAAGCAATGAGGCAATGAGGCTTGGACCAAGGAAGCAATGAGGCTTTGTGCCCTCTGCTGCAAGGCCAAGTTATGGACCAAGGGCTCTTTCAGCAGCTCTGGAAATCAGAGGTGCTTGCCCTGCAGCTTCAGTAAGAGATAGGTCTGCCAGGCCTGGATGAGATTGCAATAGAAGAGTGGCAAGGCATCCCAGCTGAGGCAATTGGGATCCAACAGGAAAAGTTCCTGGTCAAGGTTGAGGTCCTCCATGCAGCGCAAGAAAGCAAAGCCTAGCTATTGCTATGGCAGGCATTCCCCAGCAAAGAGCAGACACTGAAGGGCTTGCAGGCAGAAGGCAGCCACCCTGCTTACCAGGCTGATTAGGTCCTGACTTCCCTCACTGGTGGGTAGGTACTGGACAGCCCACTGCAGCCAGTGATACCCCTTCCAGAAAAACTCCATGAGGAGCTTCTGGAGCCTATCAAACAGGGTCATTGGTGAGTTGAGGGTAGCACACCTATGCCACAGAATAGCAGTTGCTAGGTTGTTGATAACCAGGATCAATCTGTGCTAAGAGAAGCTATGACTAGGGAAAGTTATTGGAGCATATCCTAAGAAAGGCCATTTGCAAGCGTCTGGAAGAGGAAAAGCTGATCACAAGTAGCCAGAATGGATTTATCAAAAATAAATTGTGTCAAACAAACCTGACCTTCTTTGACAAAGTAGCTACTTGGGTGGATGATGGGAATGTGGTGGATATAGTGTATCTGGACTTCAGCAAGGCATTTGAGGAGGTCTTGCGGGACCTTGTCATAAACAAATTGGAGAAATATGAGCTAGATAAAACTATTACGAGATGGATAGATAACTGGCTCAATAGCCATAAACAAAGGGTAATTATCAATGGGTCCACACCAGAATGGCAGGAGGTTTCAAGTGGAGTCCCACAGGGGACTGTCCTGGGCTCACTGCTGTTCATTGTGTTGGTTAATGATTTGGATGCTGGAATAGAAAACGTCCTGAGCAAGTTTGCAGATGATAAAACTGGGAAGGACTGTGAACAGAGAGGATGTGAGCACAATTTGGAAGGATCTTGACATATTGGAAAGCTGGGCTAGAGCAAACTGGAT
Source organism: Alligator sinensis (assembly GCF_000455745.1). Classification (NCBI taxonomy): domain Eukaryota; kingdom Metazoa; phylum Chordata; order Crocodylia; family Alligatoridae; genus Alligator; species Alligator sinensis. The sequence goes on from NW_005842927.1 coordinate 89,546, forward strand.
GAAGTTCAGCGTGGACAAATGCTAGGTGCTACACCTTGGGAGGAGTAATAAAGCACAGATACAAAATGTGGAACACCTGGGTGGATGGCAGCTGTATGGAAAAGGACTTGGGAGTCTTGGTAGACCACAGGTTCAGTGTGATGCAGCTGCAAAAAAGGCCATTGGGGTTTTGGGCAGCATCAATAGAAGCATTAGGCGTAAGACACAGGTAGGTGATAGTACCCTTCTACTCAGAATTGGTTAGGCCTCATCTGGAGTAGTGTGTGCAGTTCTGGGCTCCACATTTTAAAACAGATATGGAGAAGTTAGATGGGGTCCAGAGGCAGGCAACAAAGATGATCAAGGACTTGGAAGGCAAGGAGAGGCTGAAGGAGCTAGGCATGTTCAGTTTGTGAAAAAGGTGTTTAAGACGGATCAACAATCTTCAAATATTTGAAGGGCTGCCATAAAGAAGAGGAAAAGCACCTTTGCTCTCTTGCTGCAGAGAGGAAGATGGAGGCCAATGGCCTGAAGTTGCAGCAAAGTAAATTTTAGATTGGATTTCTGGAGAAGACTTCTTCACTGAGAATAGTGAGGGAGTGAAACAGACTGCCAAAGAAGTTGTGAACTCTCCATCCATGGATGTGTTCAAGAAGGGGTTAGACAGCCAGTGGTCAGGGATGATTTAAGTGTAGCTATGCCTGTTCTCTACCATGGGTATTTCCCATGCTTCTGGGCTTTGCTGACCATTCCTCCCCTCCCCCCCCGTGATGTGTCAAGGTGGTTTTAAGCCTACCCAGAGGCATTGGGTGTTGGTTATAGCTAAAGCTGGGGACTTCAGCTGGGATGTGCTGATTCTGTTGCTGGGACCAAAGCCAGAGATTCCTGGCAAGAGGGTCTTGTCCCTCCACTCAGGGTTAGACCGATTGCTATATTTGGGCTCAGGAAGGAATTTTACCCCATGATCAGATTGTTATGGACTGTAGAGGGGTTTGCCTTCCTCTGTAGCGGGGGCTGTGGCTCTCCAATAGGGACCCTTTTGAGCATAAATTGACACCATTTTAAAGAAGCAGGATATTGGCTGGTGTGGTTCCCCTGCTTTACCTGTCATAGGTTAGGGTGTTATGTCTATGTTGTGTCACGGTTGAGGTAGTCTTATGTAGAGTTTAGATTATGGTTGGATGAGATGGCTTGGATAGGGATGATCCTGCCTCAGACAGGGGGTTGGATTAGACCTTTGGAGGTCCCTTCCAACCCTGCTTCTCTTTGACAGTAAGAGTACCTGGGCTGGGCAGGTACCAGCAGCACTGTTGTTGTCATGTTTTGGTGTGTTCAGTGAGGCCTTCTCAGTTCTTTGCTGTATAGGCTGGTGGGCCTAGGAAAATCCCCAGGGTCTTGAAGCCATCACAGTACCAGGACAGTCCTCTAGGCAGGTGTGGGGGCTGAGCATCAGCCCAGGTGTAATGTGTCAGTTTTGGTCCATTTGACATGGGCTGAGGCACACCTGTAGGCCTGATGACATTCTATCATGAACTGGATATTGTCCTCACTCATCACTTCAAATATAATTGCATAAATAGTTGCATGTCAACATATTGAGAAGTTCTCAGACAACGATTTAAACAAAGTTGAAGAGACTTGCTAGATTTTTATAAGCTATTTGGTTATTTGAGATGATGCTCTTGGTTTTAACAGCAAAATGGGACAAAACCTGTTCTTTGATTAGGTTCATTATTTTTTTGGGCCAGAGCCATTACCAGTGTTAAAGTAAACTTTCAATTCCTTAATCATCTGAGCCAAAACACATTCAGATTCATCTTTATAAGTTTTTTATTTTTGATGCAACATGAAATCTCATCCCCAATTATCCTGGAGAAACCAATACTTCTATGCTAGTGAGTGGGTTCATCTGGCATATGGGAGGTTCTTCTTTTTCAGTGCTCCTACTTGGGCAGGCATTCCTCCTCATAGTTGGTAGCACATTATGCTGTTCAGGAGGATCTAGCTGCCACCGAGTACAAGATGGTGGAACATAGGTTCCAGTGCTGGTCCTGTGTCACATCTATCCTGACCCAAAAGGCACAGAGCAGTGGTGCAGCACTGATTCATGGCCTGGGTTAATGGAACAGATCAGACCCACAGACTTCTTCCCCCTGCTGCCTGTCAGACACTCCCCCATGCCAGTTCCAGCACTTCCTCTGGCTGGTTTGGAACTGCACTGCATGTGGTGCCCACTCCAGAACCCACACTATATGCAGTGAGCTTCCAAACCTGGTAGGACAGGATGCCATGTGCAGTGCAGTTCCAAACCAGCTTGATCTGTTGTGCAGGGGTGAGGATTGGGGGAGGTTCCAGACCTGTCCTATATGGGGTCAGCCAGTACTGGTAGCCAGATGATGTGGCATAGCTTTGACATCCCTGCATTAAACAACCCATAGATAGTAATCTAGAAATATTCACACGGGCTATAGACAACAATCTCTATGTGCAATATTGTGCCATTGATGCCAAGTTCAAATGATTTATGGTTCAGGACTTCAGAGTAGAATACTGCTTTGTAGCCATAACCATATTCACTATTTGTTGGCAAATATTACTGATTTGTGATAACTGTTGTTGAATCTACATCTTCCACATGAAGGAGGGGTTTTTTTTGTTTTTGTTTAAGTGTTATTATTTAACATATACTCTTTGGAAAGCTTGCCATGATATTAAAGTGTCTGTCTATTTGAATGAATTCTACTTCTCATCGGCAAGGAATTTTAGAGATAAGAGATGGTTGAACAGTGGCACATTGTTTCCCTTCACACATTGGACAATCCTGTTCTCAAATAAGATTTGATTCCTATTCCTATTTCACCTTCATGAACTTAGGTGGAATTTACATTACCGTCTAAAGATGTATGTGCAGTGTGGTTTCTATTTCTACCTGTGATGGAAAAGATCATGCAGGTACATAGAAAACTACTAGAAGTGAAATGGAGGAGGGGGAAGGCAAGGTCTATTTCACATGAGTTTAATGGCTAGGACAGTTGTCTATATTGAGTAGGAAGCACATAATCAAACCAGCAGAGAGGATTTGAACCTGCATTCCCTGCCTCCCTAGTAAAGTGTTCTTATTACACACCATGGGCTAGATAGAGCTTTGGACTTTTTCAGTCCTCTTGAATCTAGCCTTGCACTTTGCATTTAATATTAACTAGATAAAATGGAAAAAAAACTGCACAGGAGAAGGTTTCTGCTATAGGGTTAGCACCCAGTTTAGAATCCAGGTCCCCAACTCACTGAGCTCACTGACCCTTTTTGCTTCCACCTGGGTCCCCGCTGGGCCCACTGAAAGAGAAGGCCTGAAGAGTGCTCTGGATGAAAATAGATAAATAGCATTAGGATAGTTTTTGTCCCATTTTGGGTTAGAAACCACCCCTGGGAGCTGCATCCACCTCACTGAGCCTCCTCGTCCAGCTTTTTTTTTTTTCTTCTGCTTTCCTAGTGGGCCATATTGTGCTCTGGGTGATCTTGTTCCTTTCCTTGGAGGTTAGAGCACTTTGTTAGGGTGACAGAGTTCAAATACCTTTTGGGTGCAAGGGAGATAGGTGGGTGGGGAAGGGGCAAGAACTAGGTTTCCTGCCTCCTCAGTAAGTGCTGGTAAGGTAAGTTTACTAGGCTAAAAGATGGGGGTGGGGGCGGTGTCCTATCTCCTACTCAAAACACCTGCTACTAGCGGAAGCCCTGAAACTTTAGCTGCAGGAAAAACACAATTTACATAAGTGCTCATGCAGTTATTCTCCCTGTGGGCCTTTGGAGCCTACTAAGCATGCTCAGGAAGGAATTGCAGGGTATACAGAACTTAGTGAAATCCAAACTGCATAAGTGCCAAAAAGTGCAGTGACACAGGTGTGTAAGTGCCACTTGGCAGTGTGAAAGTGAAATAGGATTTAACCCTAATAATGTATGTGTCTTGTCACTATTATGGGAGACACTGACAGTCCCTAATCATTACCTTGATTAGTAGCATTTTATGAACTGCACAGCAGAATGTGACTGGAAGTGCCCTTGGGAGGCTTAGGGCAAGGTTGAATTGCATCCTGAAATGGAATGACCCTGCCATTTACTTAATCCCTTTTGTGATTTGGACATGCTGTCGCTTACTTATTTGTGGAAATAAAATGGAAATAATAATTGAAGATATCTAAAGTTGCAGGGAGTCTAACAAGCAGGCAGAAGTCAAGGACAGAAGTTAACTGGTACATCCAGTAGTAGGCCATATGATTAAGTACTGTGCATGGCATTACTGTGAATGAGGGTAAGATTGAGAACTATGATGGAACTAAACATTAGGCTATTTGGACTGATGAGCCAAGCTCGTATTGTGGAAGCTGTTTTATGTATTTATGGCTTTCTGCTGAGAGAGGAAGGGTCAGTCCTATGGGCACATAATAAAGATTTTTAGGATTGTAGAAAACTAGGGCTGGAAAGGACCTCACAAGGTCATCTAGTCCACCCCTCTGATCAAAACAGGATCCATCCCAGCCAAATGTTTAATCTGCTTTTGAAAGTTTCCAAGCATGGAGATGCCCCAACTTCCCTAGGTACCCTGTTCCAGTACTTAACAGCCCTCTTAGAAAGTTCCTTCTAATTTTCAGTCTAAATTTAACCTGCTGCAGTTTGAGTCAGTTGCTCCTAGTTCTGTCCCCTGCAGCCACAGAGAGCCCCATTTCCCTTCTCTTTATAAACAATCTTCAGGTTTTTTAAGACCATTATTAGCCCCCCTTCACCTAGTCTTCTCTTCTCCAGGCTAAATACTCCTAGTTATTTCAACCTTTCCTCTCAAGCCTGGTCTTTCAGGCCCCTGATCATTTTTGTTACCACATGCTGGTCTGTTTTCCAGGGCTAGGGGCAGACATTCAAAAAGCCTGAGCCTGAATTGATTCGATCTTTGCAGGTTACTTTAACCTGCAAAGCTTTCACTGATTTGGAGGTGGATGGACATTACCTTTTCATTCCAGAAATGCAGGCACATGCCTGTAGTGGCTCAGTCTAGAAGTTGGGTGGGGGGGTGCCAGAGCAGCCCTCCTTTTCCTTCCACAGTGCTGTGCTGAGGAGTGGGGTGGGGCATGGTAAGGCCCTGGCAGGATGCTCTGATTAGGAAGGGATATAAACCCTCCATCCTGCTTGCACTGTCTCAGGCTTTTCCCTGCTGGATGGTCAAGGGGTGGGAGTGTTGCCATCCCCCAGCCCTGGGCTAGCACTCTGAGGCAAAGGCGGGGGGAGTGCAGTGCATGTATCTGTTAGTGATACTGAGCTTTTCAATCTCCCTCTCCCTTCCTATAAACCTGACAGGGCTGCAAACCAGGAGGGGGCTGATAAAACCAGAGTGTTATCAACTTATTGGTAAACTGCTGTGTTATCAGCAGGGATCCGGGTTTTCCATTTCCCATGGGGAAAATGGAGAAAATAATGAATTCCCTGTTTTTATCAGAGAAAACATGGATTTCCCTTTTTTAGCAGAGAAATCTGTGGATTCTCTGCTTTTGCAAAGAACTCTTGCAGGGTAGAACAAGCCTGCAAGAGCTGATTGCAGAAAGGGCGGGAAATCCCCAGTCCTACCCGGAGGGGGAGGTGGAAGGGCAGGGCCTGAGCCTCTGAATCAGTCAAGGCTAGGCTCAGACTCAGACTTGCCCTTCACCCCTGGATCCTAGAGGTAAGTGGGGTTTGGGGGCTCTGGGGCAGGGCTGGGGAAGGTGGCTGAGGGAACAGGGGGTGCTGCCTGCCTCAGGTGGTACACTGCAGCCAGGTGCAGGGCCAGGTGCCCCTCTTACCCAGGTGCGGGTAAGTGATGTGGGCCGTGCATGCTGCCCAGCTGCCCTGGGGAGGGGGAGACTGGCATGCGGCCAGCTGCCCAGCTCTGTGGGCAGCTCTGCAGCAGCGGCAAGGGATGGTGGCTGGTGGGGGCTTGCACGTGGCAGCTGCTGCTGCTTACATGTAGGGCCGTGCCAGCGGAGACAGCTGCTGTGTACAAAGCCTCCCCACGACACTGCAGAGCCATGCCCAGAGCTGTGTACTGGCAGCACTGTGGTGGTGACCGGGTGGCACGCAGCCATCCCCACCAGCATCCTGTGCTGCGCCGCACCGTGGCTGCCACCACATTGCTGCTGCCGCCATGCGGGCGGCTGCACAGCTCTGGGCGCGGCTCTGCGGCGGTGCAGGGAGGCTTTATACGCAGTGGCCATCACTGCTGGCACACAGTGGCCGCTGCCACTTACCTGTGGGGCTGTGCCAGCAGTGACAGCTGCTGCGTACAAAACCTCTCCATGCCGCCACTGCCACCGCGGATTCATGCCCAGAGCTGTGCGGCCAGCAGCATGGCGGCAGCAGCAGCGTGGTGGCTGTGACATGGCGTAGGATGGTGGTGGGGATGGTTACATGTTGCCTGGCTGCCACCCCACTGCCACTGCTGCCGGTACATGGGTCCGGGCACGGCTATGCAGCAGCGTGGGGAGGTTTTTTACACAGTGGCCATCTCCACCGGTACGGCCCTACAAGTAAGCAGCAGTGGCCACCCTATGTGAGCCTCTCTGCCAGCCACCATTCCTTGCCGCTGCTGTAGAGCTGCCCACC
>NW_005842927.1:96377-106341 GCF_000455745.1 Alligator sinensis
GTGTTGGGGCTGTTGGGGGGGGGGGGTCGGGGAGTGCAGGGCTGTGGGGGACCTTTAATTTTTATCATACGTTTTGCATTTTTAATTGGAGAATTTGCAGTTTTTAATTGGAGAAAACCAGGACCCAACAAAAGCCTCTCATTAGTTCAAGCTCTTCTTAAACAGCTTTTTAAATGAAGGAACAGAGGGACACTAACAGATGACCTGTTGATTAACCCCAAAAAGCCCTAAGCTGACACCGTTCTGTTTGTCTGTCCCAGTGAAACTGAAGAGAGACACACAGGCACCTCACAGCATTAGCTAGCATACTACATGCCTAGGGTCTGTGGGGCTAGGGTTTGAGCTTTGGGAGATGGGAGGGGGAAAATCTTTATTTTGAGCAGCAAGGGAAGCTAGGCAGACCCTGCTGTGCCTGCAGTCTCCCCTGGATCTCTGGCTAGGGAGGAGAGGGGTGAGGACAGTCTGTTTTCTGGAGCAGAGAACATAGCCTAGCCCAGCCCAGGTTGGATTGATCGGTCTATAGTGCCCTCCTCCTTCCCCTACATAAAGGTGGGCAATATGTTTGCCCTTTTTCCAGTCATCTGGGACCTCAGCTGATTTCTAGAAGTTCTCAAAAAGGATAGCCAATGGCTCCAGAATTACTTCTGACAATTCCTTCAGTACTTTCGGTTGCACCCCACTTCGCCCTGCTGACCTGAAAGCATGTAGCTTCTCTAAGAAATTCCTAGCCCATTCTGCCATTACTTTATGTTGTTTTTCTCCTTCCCTTCTCTCCTGGTAGCTGCCCCTGTTTGTGAAAACTGAAGTTAAAGGCACTACAAACTTCAGCCATCCTTCGTGTGACCAGATTGCCTTCCATATTCCATAAGGGACCCATGGAATCCACTGGTCGTCTTCTTACTTTTGACATATTTATAGAATCCATTTTTATTGCCATTTATGTCCCTTGCCAGCTATATCTTAAATTATACCTTGACCTTCCTAATCTTGTCCTTGCATGCTGATGTGGAAAAGTTGTGCTCTTTCCTAGTGCTGTGAGCAAAGGCACTTTTACATATGCTCTTGGGGTGGGGATGGCGGTGCTTTAACTAGAGTGGCTCTGAGAGCTGCTCTAATTAAGGTGCCACCACATCTCGGGTATCAGCATCCCTGCACTTAAATATGGCTGCAGGAGCACTTGAACTGAACGTCATTTTACAAGCTTTAGTTCAAATGCCCTCGCTGCCATTTTTAAGCATAGGGACACTGATACACAAGATGCAAGAGGCTGCTGGAGTATGGCAATTGGCATGGTCTAGCAGACTCAGTTAATCAAGTCTACTCCAACATGCTGGAATTCCAACACATTGGAGCAGGCTCCATACTCATGTATAGGCATCCCAAGTTTCTACTTTCTACAGAATTCCTTTTTGAGTTTCAGCTCCTTGAAGAGACTGCTCTCTAGCCAGGCTAGTGTCCTGTTTCATTTACCAGTCTTTGGACACATTGGCATAGCTTGCTCCTGTGTTTTTGAGAGCATCTCAGAGTTGCCTCCCAAGAGATTATGGCTGCTAGATCCCTAAGTTTTGGGTTTTTTTTTTTTTTTTTTTAAGTTTTGCTTTCCTCAAGTCCAGTATCCTTATTCTGCTGCTTTTCTTTCTCCTCTTAGCATCTTGACCACGATCAGTTTGTGGTTACTGTCATTCAAGTTACCTTTCATCTTCACATTCTCAATCAGTTCCTCCCTGTTTCTGAGCAGTATATCGAAGAGCTTCCTTCCTCATTGACCTCTCTAGCATTTGAATCAAAAAGTTATCCTGAACATACTTCAGGAACTGGTTGGATTGCTTGTCTCCTTCCCTATCTCTCCTGCAGATATCCCGATAATTAAAGTCCCCCAAGAGAAGGAAGTCCTGCAATTTGGAAGCTTCTGTCACTTGTTTAAGGAAGGCCTCATCCACTAGGGCTTTGCAAAGTTTTGGTTGCTGATTCGATATGATGGCTGAATCTCTGAATCCAAATTGAATCAGGAGATCCTTTTAATCTCTCCAAATCGAATCGGAAGCCTCCAAATCAATTTGGACAGATTTAGTGATTCGGACGTAGATATAGCTTTATATGTTTTTTCTATATACCACAAGGTACCAGGCGGCTTGTGAACACTGAGATGGTGGGGTCAATGGAGCATCCCATGGGAGCATGGGGGAGGAAGGAGTCCCCAGTGCACTTGGCTGTCGACCCAGAAGTGCACCCAGAAGCACTTCCGGTCCACTTCTGGGTCCACCATGGAGTGCACAGGGGACCCCCCCCCTCTATCCCTTGGCTCAGCGACAGGTGCCTCCTGGATCTGGGGGGGCACCCAGGGTCCCCCCTCCCCCCCCACAACCGATCACTGAGCCAGGGTGGTCTGTGTAGGGGGGGATCCCCCACGTGCTTGGTGGCAGACCCGGAAGCGGACCAGAAGTACTTCTAGTCCACTTCCAGGTCTGCCACCAAGCACGTGGGGGGGTCATTCCTGTGGGATCTTCATCTGCCCCACCATCTCAGCATTGATGTACCTCTGTCCCAGCCACCTGTGGAGGGTTCAGGGATTGAAAGTGTGGTCGGGGGTAGATAGGTAAGAAAGATTTATTGACTTAACAAAAACACAACTACGCATAGTAACAAAACAAACAATGACAGCCAAAAGCAATTTGTGTCAGCAACTTATCGGCAGTCCCCTTTGATGCCTGATATACAGCAAGCTTCTCTTTCCGCATAGTTCAGCAAAGTCGGGCATCTCCGGACAGCGCTGTCCAAAGGGTACTGGGAAGGACCCTGGAATGCAGTCCTTGGGCTTCTCGAGGTCCATGGGCCCACTGACCCAGGCAACAGGTAACTAATCCTTTTCACAGAGCCGTATCTTCCTTCTTAATGGTTTCCAGATATTCCAGCTAATTTTATAGCTTCTGAATGGTTCTGATAATGAACAACCACTCAGATTCCTTTTACTTCAGCTATCCTTAGACTGACCAATAGCAGTACAAGCCTTGCATTCCTTTGATAAGGTAATTTTAACAGCACCACAGGGCCTTACTACTTTTAGGCTTTGCTAAATTTACTAGGCCTTACTTTATACAAGGCCTTACTACATCTTAAACTTGAATTAGGTTTTTAGCACCAACATATAGCTTAATATCTGAACAAAAACAGAAAAACACTTGGTCTAATCTTCATAGAGCCTTCAGCAAGCACCTTTGTCACACCGGCACACTCTTCAGCTGTCACATACCTCAGTATTCAGAAAAAAACATTTATAGCTGTGTCTATGGCCAAATCACTGATTCTCCAAATCAGCATCAAATCTTCAGATTCGAATTCAGCCAATTCAAATTGGGCCACTGATCCGAATCAATGAATTGAATTGCTGTCCCCCTGATTTTGGGCCAAATCCAAATTGAATGCAGCCTGCTTCACACACCCCTATAGTCCACCTTCTCAACTTGTTTTGGAACCCTGTAGTAGATGCTCACCATTATATCCATCCTGTTGCTCTCCCCTCTGACTTTTACCGAGAGACTTGCAACAAGCCTACTTTCCAGTTCACATCACACCTCTGAACACTTGTACATTTCCTTTATCTGTGGAGCAAGCAACACCACCTCTTTCCCGCAAGCAACCCCACCTCTTGCCCTGCCTGCTCCTCATGAACAATCTATAAAGCTATACCCATCTCTGGCCTTACTCTAGTTATGTAAATTATCTCACAACATCTATATAATATCAATGACATTATAATTCTGTGATGGACCTCCATTTATTCCTGTTTGTTCCCCATACTTCTCTCACTAGCGTATCAATATTTTCAGGTCTTTAACTGATTGTCTTATCTTCTCTCTTAGAACAATACTAACGTTTCCATTATTGCCTTCCCTTAATTTTTTTTAATCTAGGTCTCGAGGGTCTTACATCTGGGCTTTTGTTTTCATCACCCAGTGAACCTAGTTTCAATGGTGATCTCTTTTTGCTCAATATTATCATTGTTACTGTATTTTAATAAATCAGATACTTGAAGAAAAACAGCCAAAAAAAAAAATAATAGGTAGACTACAGAAAGGAAAACACTACAGGAAAATAGCCACCCCACACCCAGAGACCATCTATGACTTACTGGAAGGATTGAGCTTGGAGACCATTTTTGTACTTGAAGTTTTTTTTGGAGAGCTGAGGCGGCATTTTGAGAAGTAGTCTCTCATGAAGGATATAGTTCTTCCAGAACCAAGTGCCAGACTACAATTGCTGTAAAGTTCCTATATATCATAGAAGCAATTTGCCAGCTTGTGGCTAACTTAATCCTTTTTATTTTTTTTAATCTTTTATTTGATTCCCAATTCAGACACCAAATTACATCCTAAATCTTGTTCTGCATCTGTGTCCTTGAGTGCTGCTTCTAGCCAGTGTGCGCTCATATTGCTCCTGCTCCAAGAACCAGAGCTTTCCAATTTCTCTGCTTGTGTAAGTTAACAGGTCCTGTCTTAACTAGAGTTTTGCAACACTAAATAATGTTATTTGGGAACATAGTACTGTGGAAGCATAAGTCTGAATGAGGACAACAAGGTGCTAACGTGCTGTCATGTTTGGACCTGATTTAACTAAAATGTGTCCCCAAGGACACTTTGATGCCGCCAAAGGGGGCACAAACAGGTTTTGGGGGAAAAGATGCCTTTATTTGAGACATCATAAACCTATTTTGATACTGGAAGTTTTTATGATGTTTAGATGTTTGAATTGTCTATAGGAAAAATGGTTGGTGAGGGGCACCCGAAGGACTTTGGTGTTCTTGACTCTTGATTGTACTTTGACTGGATGAGAGAGATTCAGTTATTCATGCCATACCTTGGTTATTAAGATGTTTCTCTGTTTCTGCTGTAAATGGGTGTAAAGGAGAAATGGGTTGTGAGGGTGGAGTGGAGCTTGGAGGTAGAGAGTTAATGGGACGGGAGTGGGTAATGAAATGGGAAGCAGAAAGGAAATGGGGATGGGCTATAGGTGGTGAAATAAAGGAGGTCAGCTGCTGAAGGATGAAATAAAGAGGAAATAAATTTAAAGAAGACTCGTGTTTTCATAAATTGAGATTTGGGATTGGGATATGTGGGATACTAGTCATGCTTCCTGGCATGTCTGAAAGTGGTGAGTGAAGGTGCTTTTAGGGGAAGTGTTACCCTTGCCCTGGGAAGTAAGCCCCAGCTCATGGGGACCCAATCCAACCCCTACCTTGTTTTCCTTCCCCACAATTCCTCTTAGACCCCATGCCCAGACTCTTCCATGCACTGTGAGCTGGCTAGCTGGCATGTGATGTGCAGGCTGTTTGAATGGGGTTGCACTCTGAGGTTGGAAAGGTCATAGCGCTGGGAATGGGAATGGGAGCAGGAGGTGGCTTGGTGCCAGAACCACCCCCTGGGCAATAGAGTTCAGGGGGTGGAAAGTTAGTCTACACAGAACAGGAGGGTGGGGAAGGGAATACTGCATCCACAGATGCTGGATGACTGCTAATTGAGTGGCTCATCTATGAGGAGTAGCCACAAGTTAATGAAATGTGAGCTGGGGAACATGGACCAATGATGACCCTGCCATGGAGTGGCATCACTTTAAGCCACCTAAAATGTGCTAAAAATTAGTTTTAGGTGTTCATATGTGGCCAATACAGGGCTTAAGTGCTCCCTAAGTTGCCTAAAACTAACCTGTAACAAGACCCTGGGTAGGTATTAAAATTTGTCTTTTTTTTTTTTTTTTTTTTTTCTAGTTCCTCTTGATTTTTTTTTATAAATTTACTCTTATAGTTTCATAGTGCTTAGGGTCAGAAGGGATCTAAACAGATCATCAGGCCCAACCCCCTGCCCCGGGCAGGGACGAGTGCCGGGGTCATAATACCCCAGCCAAATATCTGCCCAGCCTCCTCTTGAAGACCCCCAAGGTAGGAGAGAGCACCACCTCCCTTGGGAGTCCATTCCAGAGACTGGCAGCCCTAACTGTAAAGTAATGTCTCCTGATGTCCAGCCCGAACCTTTTCCCTAACAATTTGTGGCTGTTATTCCTAGTAACCCCCAGTGGTGCCTGGGGGAACAGAGCCTCACCCAATTTCCACTGGTCCCCTCTGGTGAGTTTGTAAATGGCCACCAAATCCCCACTCAGCCTTCACTTGTGGAGGCTGAATAGATTCAGGCCCTTTAGCCCCTCTTTGTAGGGCCTGACCTGCTGCCTCTTGACCATGCGAGTGGCCCTCCTCTGGACTCTCTCTCAATGCTAGCCACATCCCTCTTGAAGTGCAGCACCCAGAACTGGATGCAGTACTCCAACTGTGACATGACCAATGCCGCATAGAGGGGAAGGATCACCTCCCTGGGCCTGCTTGTGATGCATCTATAGATGCACGACAAGATGCAGTTAGCCTTACTGACCGCTTCCTCACATTGGTGGCTTATATCCCTGGGAATCTTGGAGTCACTGTTCTGTTGCTGTGTTGACAAGACAGGTGTCCCCCAGCCTATATGTGGTTCCTTCTCCCTAGATGCCGTACCTTGCACTTGTCTGTGTTGAATTCCATCCTATTCTCATCCACCCACCTCTGTAACCTGTGTAGATTTAGCTGGATTCTGTTCCTCCCCTCCAGTGTGCCCACCGCGCCCCAGATCTCGGTGTCATCAGCGAATTTGGACAGCGTACTTTCCACACACACATCCAGATTGCTGATAAAGATGTTGAACAGTACAGGCCCCAGGACTGAGCCCTGGGGAACTCCACTGCCCACATCCCTCCAGGTTGAAAACAACCTGTCTACCACCACTCTCTGGGTACAACCATCTAGCCAATTTGCCACCCATCTGACTGTTTAGGCATCAATGCCACAGTCACTTAGTTTTTTTTAAGAGAATGTGGTGGGAAACAGTGTCAAAGGCCTTCTTAAAGTCCAGGAAGATGACATCCACCTCAATGCCCTCATCCAGGGACTTTGTGACCTGATCATAAAAGGAAACCAGGTTAGTCAGGCAGGATCTGCCCTCAATGAACCCATGTTGGTTGCCCCTCAGCATTATCTCCCCTGCTGGGTCCTTGCAGATGTGTTCCTTGATAATTTTCTCAAAAGTCTTCCTAAAGACTGACGTGAGACTAACTGACCTATAGTTACCTGGGTCCTCCTTTCTGCCCTTCTTGTAAATGGGGACCACATTGACCCTTTCTGGTTTCCTGATATTTCCCTCCTCCTGGATTTCAAGTTGAACTAAAATATGGCTCTTCTGGACTGACTTAAAAGCTTCATAAATAATGTTCTGGCAGCTGAGAGATTTATACACTCTAAGTTTGATAGGGAAGGTTAGCAAGGAGGAAATAGAACTGGCCCCATTGTATCAGTCAGGCTGTTAAAGATGCTCATGTGGTGAGGGAAGCATGTGCAAAAATGCCCTAAGGGCTTTCCACAGGATTTTAGCACTCCACCTTCCTTTATTTCCCCATTAATTTATTGTAAGAAATGTTTCAGTCCATGTACTATTACATCTCCTCATCATAGGAACATCCCTCCATGACTTATTTTTGGGCAGGACTGGCCCTTTTTCCAGGGACCAAAACATTTTATTAGGTATTTTGTATTCTGGCTAGATATGCAGATTACATATTATTTTGAGAAATGCAAATATTTCTACTTTTTAACTTATTTGTCATTCTGGTAGCCATGAACTGCACATAATTTTATCCATGTTATGTGTATGGCAAATATGCACTGCAACATTTAATGTAGGATGACAGTACTTGGTACAAAATGGAATCGTTTATATTTAAAAAATGCACAAACCAGCTTTCAGATGTAATGAGCCAACAAACCTGTGGCAGGCTTAGTGTCAAAACATAATACTTTTAACCTCCCTGAGAAGCATGCTACAAGCGTGAATGTGAAAGAAAGGTAGTCACTTTTCCCTTTTTACAATATTTACTTCAGTTTCATGCCAGTTGCATCGCTCACTCCTAGCATTATGAGTCAAATATACTAACAAGTATTTCCTACTTCTACTCATTATTTCCATGGAATTGCGCTTGGAATATATTTTTATAAAGTCATTGCCAATATTAACAACCATCGCAGATGAAAACCTACCTGCAGTACATTGTGCAGTGTAATCCTAACTTCGGTGTTTGGGCCCATTATCCTTTAGCATGTCACAAGCACTAGATTTTGCATTAGGGGCCTGTCTACATTTCAATCATAATAAGGTCAAAGGACGACCATGTTTTAAGCAGGCTCCCTTGACACCATAGTTGTTGTAATATAGACAGGCTTTCAGATATTCGAATAGATTGCAAAGTGTATACAATTCAAGCTGACAAGGATCTCCTTACTAACTATAAATTTAAATAGACTCCAACTCCTTTGAGGTTGGTTTTGTTTTGGAAAAGGACACTTTTATTCTAAACTTTATTTTTGCTCATTTTATTGGTCCCATGGAAAGACTTGCTCATCATAGTAAATTAATGAATTTTTAGGACCCACTATTCCCCCTCTTTCTCCCCCCCCCCCCCCCCCCCTCTCCCCCCCCCCCCCCCCCACACACACACACACACTGTATTTTCTTTGCTTGCTGGTATAATAAGGAACCTTTTTTAAAATGTTTTAACGCTTTTTATGTTGCATATACTTTTTTTTCAAATTGATGAAATATCCACCATAAATGATTGCTATTTGCCCATTTTTACTTCTACAAAATATTAGTTAATCTTAAGATACAAATATTTTGCAAGATCTCTTACACTAAGAGTGATTGAAATTGGCCATTTATACATGTGCTTCAGGGGGAGAGGGGAGGGGCTTTAATTAGAGTGGCTGTGGGAGCCTCTCTAACTGAAGCATGCGGAACATCTTGTGTATCAGTATCCCCATGCTGAAACGTGACGGCAGATGCATTTTAAAGAAAGCTCATCAAATGAGCTTTAGTTAAAGTGCCTCTGTCACTGTTTTTCAGCATGGGGACACTGATATATGAGATTCTCGAGTCTGCTGGAGCGCAGTAATTACCATGCTCCAGCAGACTTGATTAATCAGGTCTGCAAAAATGTACTGTAATAACAGGGTGTCAGAGCAGCCTCGCTGATCATGTATAGGCACCCAATACATCTAAAAACCAGAAACACCCTTTCTAAACTTCCCTTTTCTTTCTTTTCTATTTGTCACAGGAGAACCAGTTTGTTAACAAAAAGAGTTTGCAAATATTAGGGGAATATGGACTTATAAAAACAAGAAAGAAAATAATAAGTAAATATAAAATGAGACTTTCAATATTCAAGCTTCATGGAGAGCTGCTCTAAAGTGCCTGTAGCATCATGTGTATGCAGCGTCCCATGCTTTAAAATGGCTGCAGGTGTGTTTGAACTAATGCTCATTCAACAAGCATGAGGACGCTGAATACATGTAACGCAGATGTTGCTGGAGCGTGGTAGTAAGCACACTCCGGCAGACTCGATTCATCAAGTCTGTTCTGATGTGTACTAATTAGATTGTGTCAGAACAGACATCCAGCCCATGTATAGGTGTCCTTAATGGTTAGGCCCTCAAGATTTGGGAAGCCAGGTAGAAAGTTATTGGGGAAGTGGATCAAATGCTTGTCTATTTAATATCCTTGATTAAAATAGGATTTACTGGTTGTCTTTGTTCTAGAACAAGCATGTGTGGATGTAAGCAGGACAGAGGTCTGGGGTTTGTTTACTTAATTTCTTGACAAATAAAGATTAGTGTAACTGTGTTCCCGAAGCAGGGGAATGTCCAGTTTATTTACTTACGGTTCATTTCTAATCTATTAAAATGGATGATATCTGAAAAGAGAAACATTTTAATTTTTTCCTCAACGCCAAAAAGACTTAATTTTTTTTGTTTTTAATTGTTTTTTGGGGGTTTTTTTCTCCATCTCTTCTCCCCCCCCCCCCCCCTTTTTTTGGGGGGCCCCCTTTAGGGGGAGCAAAC
>NW_005842927.1:106372-140960 GCF_000455745.1 Alligator sinensis
CCCCAATTTAGTGTGGGGCCCAGTTAGATGGAAGCAACGCTCCCGAAGTTGATCAGGAAGATGATCATGTCATAA
Source organism: Alligator sinensis (assembly GCF_000455745.1). NCBI lineage: Eukaryota > Metazoa > Chordata > Crocodylia > Alligatoridae > Alligator > Alligator sinensis. Next base: position 106,448 of record NW_005842927.1, read on the forward strand.
CATATTGTTAAGCATCATGGATTCCTCTGCACATTATAACCTCTAACTACTGCAATTCTATTCATTTTATAAGTATATTTTTGAAACCTTTTATATTCATTCTTTACCAACCATTTTACCTGCACACTTTTTTTTTTTTTCTTTCTTTCTAACTTGTTAAATTATTCATGTTGCTTGAAAAGAGATTTTATTTGTTTGTTCTTTCTTCAACTTATATGCTTCTCTGCCCCAAAAAGGCACAAACAGGACAGGTATAGTGTGGCAAAAGAATATCTTGGAAAATTTTTACACTGTAGTTTTTCTGTATTACAGGAATTCATATAAAACTTGGATAAATATTCTCAAGTCTTACACACACCCAAATGTTGGTCTGGCTTAATACAAGAAAGAAATTCATATCTTAAACTCAGCTGTAAGAAGGAATGTGAGTATTGTGGATGAAGGATTTTTTTTTTTATGTTGTATCAGGAGGCAGTACTATGCCTTGAAGACAAGGTCTGAATACAACTCCATCTCACTCCAAATGTAACTATAAGACCTAAAATATCCTTTTGGGCTTGAGTAGAAGGCAAGATGGCTATTGTACCAATGGCTTCTGGATGACCATTATACTCTTTTATCAGCTAAAAGCATTTGTCAGTAGAGGTGGAAAAGTTGCAAATTTGGACAAAAAAGCATCAGCTTTGATGGGGGAGGGAGACTGAACCCTTATCCTTTTTCTTTATTTGTTATTTATTCCATTATACAACATTTTTATTCTTTTATCTGTTCTGGAACCTTGTCTCCTTTCTTGTGGTTTTAATTTTCATGCACAAATGCATGTTGACCTGTCCCCACTCCTCCTCCCCGGCCCCACTTCCTACAAACTCTAATTTTGTGGATTTAATTGCTGGCTGATGTAGAAAGTCCTTGCACAGTCCTTGGGATCAAATCTGTGGTGCACAAAATCTCCCTGAGGACTTGTGTAAAAAAAGGGATGTTGGATAAAATTATACCCGTTCAAACAATCAATTCATGACCCTGATTAGGATGCAATAGATCAGTAAAGGGCGTTATAGTGGACTGTAGCAAGTGGTTACATTGCTCGTGTTTACCTCAGGAACCCACTGCAGATTAATCGGGTTGCAAACTGCCAGGACATGAATGATCTGGGTTTTGCTATACTTCCATTTCATAAAAGGAAGGACCTTGGAGGTGAGGTAGTCCAGCCCCCTGTTCCATATGAAATCATCCAGATTTAAACTATCCCAGACAAGTATTTGTCTAACATTTACAACTTTCAAAGGACACAGATTCCACAATCTCTCTGTGGAATCTGCTCCAGTACTTAACTCTCATAATTAGAATGCTCTTCCTAATATACAACCTAAATTCCTCTCATTACAAATGCTGCCTTCTTGTCTTGGTCCTTGTAGAGACAAAAATAGTTTATTACCAGTCCTCTTAATATTATTCATGTACTTGAAGACTTATCAAATCCAATCTCAGTCTTCTCTTCTCAGACTAAATTAGCCCAGTCCTTTTCTCATGAATCATGTGTTCTAGACTTCCAGTTACCCTTTGGAATAACTCTGGACTCTCTCCAATTTGACCACATCTTTCTTGAAGTGTGATAGTCTAAAATTAATACAGTGCTCTGTGAGAGGCCTCAACAGTATTAAATATGGGTAGAAAAAGTATATCAAAATAGTTAACACTAAAATAGTGTTAATGCATCCCAGGAGCTATTTTGTTGTAGAAAAAAAAGAAAGAGGGTCAAGGATTTCTTAGGGAGATATCTTTTATTGGACCAACTATGTAGTTGGGATAGAGTTAGAAAAGTTTTTGAACGCAAGACATTTGTCTTGGGGGAGAATATCTTGCATTAATTTTTTTTTCTAACTATTTTCCAACTGCATAGTTGGCCCAGTAAAAGGTATCTAAGAAATCCTTGTATCACACAGTTTCTGGACCATCAGAGCTATAGTATCACTCTTACACTAGCTTTATAAAGGACACTGACTTTTATTCAGCATTCAGTACGCTATAACCCCCGGGTCCTTTTCTGCTCTACTGCATCCTAGTCTGTTGTTTCCCAATTTGCATTTGTGAATTTGATTGTTTCATTCCAAGTGAAGTACTTTACACTTTTCCTTCCTGAATGTCATATGATTTATTTCAGATCGCTCTTCCAATTTATCAAGGTCATTTTGATTTTAATACTGTTCTTCAAAGTATTTACTCCCTAACCCAGCCTGGTGTTATCTGCAAATTTGCTAAACACACTCATTTCCATCCTCCAAGTCATTAATAAAAACTCTGTTAGAATATTCCTTCCATCATACTACTCTGAAAGTGATCTTCCTAGCTGCTGTAACATTGGCCAGGGCAATGAGTGAATGGTAGCTGCTTTTACTTGAACCTATTTATATTGCAACACCTTGTCTCTAAGGATTACTATACTATACTTCCAAAAAATAATCTCTGAGATTTTTTTTATTTACTTTAATCTAAACAAATCCATAAATTTACCTTTCTTTCAGCAATTACATGCATTAGATGCATCTTGGACTTTGTGTAGAGAGAACCAAACCATTTAGAAAGTTGTCCTGTATAATTTTGGGTATATTCAGGAATTTGAAATAACATAGTTTGACATTTCAAATAATACCAAAATTGCACATAATGATCTCCTAATGTCCCCAGTTTCTTGGTATACTTCAACCACTAAATACCTTTATCCTCACAGCTTATGCCACTGGAAGCCAAGTAACTTTTTCTGTCTGCTTGAAATATTGGTGTCAGCATCACCAATCTTCAGAGTAGCTGCATAGAGCAAACCATTGATCTATGAGTACTATGCCTCAGTCCTATCTGTCAAGTTTTGGAAAGTAGTATTACAGGCACTGCTCATTTGGCACACCTGTAACTCTTCTTACCCATTGCCCTAACGGGGACTGACTGCTTACTAGTTTCCTACAGTGGGTTTTGTACTGATATAAACTGATAGAAGAGAGAATAGTTAATTGCTCCAAAATAACCAGGGTTCTTTGAGATGGTATAGTCAGATCACTTTCATCCTTGCTTTAAGAGTCCTCCGCTACTGTGAGCTTCATACTTCTACTAAAGTAAAGAAGGAGGGTAGCCATTCTTACCATTTATGTTCCTGCACAGAAACATTTGATGGTGCAAAGATGCATGCATATTTTTAATTGGTATGGCTATTAAAAATGTTTGATTTAATTTTTACTAGGAACACACACAGCCACAAAAGGAATTCAAATTGACACTGACATCTCAAAGAATCACAGCTATTGTGGAGTAAGTAGCCATTCTTTAGAGGGGATTTTAGTATAAAACAGGTGATTATTTGCATATAATATACATGTACATATGACAGATTAAATCTAATATAAAAAGTATATTTAAATCCCAGAGAAGTGGCCTGGAGGCTGGTTGAAAATACCTTCTAGAGTCACAGATGGGTTTCATGTCTCTGAGGTCAGGGGGGATGAATAAAATCAAATGGGGAGAGGAACCTGGCACAATCCAACATGGGCATGCAAAGATTTTTTTTTTTTTAGAAGGCAGATAGCCAATATAATAGAGATTTTTTTTTTTTTTTAGAGGGCAAATAGCCATCATAAGCAAAAATTTATAGCAGCGCTAGGAAAAAGATGGACTGAAAGCCTTATAAAATGTTAAGAGGGGGAAAGGATACTTTAAGTTAAATTGTGTGCTCTACTAAATGGCTTGTAGATTAATGGAGATGCAGGGAGGTAAACATCTGGCAGAATTAATGTCTTATAGGTCCTCATGTAGTAGTAGAGAAGTTAAATGAAACTTTACATCTTTTTTTTTTTTTCTTACTAAAGACACTAAGAGCACTTTTTCATGAGGCTTTTTTTTTCCTGAGAGCAAATTTCTATGGGTAATAATTATCAAGCAGTTTGTAAATTTCAGATACAACAAATCATTCAAACATTTTGGTTTCTGGAAGAAACAGAATAAAACAGCACAAACATTAATGAGAACAGGCAATAAGGGCCAGATTTGGATTGATTCCTTAGGCACCAAATTGGATTTAAGGCAGAATTTAAAAGCCTGAGTTCCAAAGAACAATCCAGATTAGCCCTGCTCCTGAAGACATGAAATGCACTGAGTACCTACAGTCATTTGATGCTTATATTTTGGGCAGAATTTTCTAGGTGGCTACAGTTTGGTTCTTTTGCATGCTTATAAGCAGTCCAGTTTGAACACATGGCAGCTAACTCTCACAGGAATTTGGATGGTGCTGAAGAGTAGGGGTGTGTGAAATGGGCCATATTTGATTTGGATTCTGATTTGGCCCAAATGGGGACAGTGATTCAATTAATTGATTCAGATCACTGTCCCCAGTTAGATTCAGCTGAATCCAAGTCTGAAGATTCGATGCTGATTCGGACATAGACACAGTTTTAAACGTTTTTTCCACAGACCTGGAGGTACCAGGCACAGGTCATGAATGCTGCAATGCTGGGGTGGATGGAGCGTCCCACAGGAGGGTGAGGGGGAACATTTTTAACTGGAACATTCAGTGTGCTAATTGGACATTAAGCTAACTAGATACTAACTTATCTCAAGCAAAATTACAATCTAAATATAAATAATACATCATTTTCAAGAAGTCACAAATTAGTATCTTATTTTTTAATGAGATAAAGGAGGAACTGAAAATAGGATTGGTGAAGTCAATGACTTGCATTTTTCCTAGCAATTAAACTACATAGAATTTGAAAATGTTCAGATGTTGTTAAATAATCTCTCTTCCCCATTTTTTTTTTTTTTCCTCACATGGCACTGACTTTGCTTTTTTTACAGGAAAAGTAGGATAGAAATGTAAATTAAAGGGGTGAAAATCCTCACATGCTTTGTAACTTCTTAGTCTAACTACTCTTATGGCAGAGTGCTTTAACTTTGGATGTCATAGTTACATTTGCCCCAAATAGATTGAGGGAAATCAGCCCCTAATTAGCATCTAAATCTGAAATCAAAATTTGGCATTCTGCCAAATGTTATTATAAATTGAATATTTCAGCTAATATACACTGACAAAAAAATGTTTAATATTTGGGCATAAAATAGCCATACTTTAAAATTTATTCTGGATTTGGGGATTGTCATGAATAATGACCCTATGAATGCATCTGTCAAGTCTTTAATAGTTAATGCTTTTCTTCCTGCTCGTTCTCCGAGGCCCTGTGTCAGCATTTCAGTAACGATAAAGCAGGTTTGTGGATCATCAGGGAGAGGCCTTACTTTAATCCTACTGAAGTTAATCGAAAGACTCTTTGATTTTTTTTTTTTTTTTTTTTTTTTTAGACTTTTTATTAAACTCTAAGAAGTTGTTTCCCCAAATGTAACAAATGTATGTTCTTACTAGGTGTTGACAAAAAAACATTACAGTGAGATGATAATACTTGTACTATTAGGGTATTGAATATGATATGAAAATCAGTGGCATACCAGGTCTATTCATTTTAAATGCAGCAGGTGCTGAAAAAAGTTAAGGGCATTACTTGAGGTATTCTAAATCACTATTACAATGAGTATTGATCATTCTTCTGTCTGTCTGTCACTTATATAGGCTTACATGCTCGTTCATTCTGTTTTTAAATTCCCTGAATGGTAGCAATGGCTTTTGTGCTCATATTCATGGCAGAAAAGCTAGGACAATTTAAAGGAAATATAACTTTCTGCTTATTAGATATTGCCAATCCAGACATCTGGGTTTATTTTTCATGAATTTGGGTAGACGGATCAATCGGCACTTGCCGATTTTGTTGATTCTTATGTTTTCTTTTCCCCAATCTATTTTTGTTTCTTACATGAATGTGTGCCTTTTTTCTTTCTTAGATAGAGAATAAAACAGAAAATTTAAAATAAAAATAAAGGGGTAAAAATCCCCCATATGCTTCATAACTATTTAGCCTAACTATTCTTATAGCAGAGTGCATTCACTCTGGAAGTCATAGTTGCATGTTTTCTCCAAACAAACGGAGAGAATTGGCCCCCTTATTAGCATCAAAATCTGAAACCAATCTCTGTATGCATACAAGCTTTTTTCCACCTATTATTAAAATAAAGTCCATACATGTGCACTTACACTGCACAGCTAGGCTGCTGGTATACCTGCACAGGATTTGTATTTTGCATTCTTTTTCTTGTTGCCACTTATTAGAATTCCCAAGTATTAGAATTAAAACTCTTTTTTGGATAAAGATATTGTATGTTTGACAGCTTTGAAAAAAGCTTCAGTTACATGATATAACAACTTCTTTTAAAAGAAATTTTATTTAGAGAACCTAAAAACCTTTGGCAATCAAATTTGAAACAAAACACTTAATTTTGCACTCATTTTCGCAAAAAATAGAGAGAAATCCAGTTTGGATTGATTTTAAAAAAAAATGATATTGTTCTTTCAGTTCAGAATTTTTAGGAATTCTAAGAATTCATACATATTTACTCAACAAAATTATTCTATCTTTGTATTCTTCTAGATAAGGTCCTGAAAAATGCAACATGCGAAAAAATGAGATACAAAGAGAGTTAGCAGATTTAATTGTAGGTGGACTATCATGGCTGGGGATAGAAATTACACACAAACTGGTAGAAGTGATTGGAAACTGGTCTAAACCTGCAACAGAACAGAAGTTCAGCGTGCACAGACTGGTTTCAAAATGGCTGAACCCAGTTTAAGACAAACTGATTCTACATCTATCCAGTCTAGGTTAGACCAGTCTATTGAACTTCTGTCCCAGATTTCCCCGCTCCCCCTCTGCCCAAAACAAGTTGTCATGGTCCCCCCAAAAAGCAATGACAGTGATTTTTAAGAACAGTGAGCAGAGCTGTGAAAGTGGAGTGGGGAGCAAATCCTAGATATAGCAGACAAACAATTAGGAGAGGTAAAAAAGCCTGATTGTGTGGAGATCAAGATCTATCTAAAACAGCGGTTCCCAACCGTTTTATATTGTGGACCGGAAGTGATCGCGGACTGGTCCACAGACTGGCAAACTTTAGTCCGGAAATGACTGGCATACTGTGGAGCAGCAGCCAACCCTTTTTATATACTAAGTACTTAGTATATAAGTACTTAATCTTTTATATACTAAGTACTTAGTATATAAAAAGGGTTGGCTGCTACTCTGCGGTATGCTGTTCACTTCTGGACTTCCGTTGTGCTACTATTGACGTATGTCTATCCTCCTTTTTTTTTTTTTTCTCTCTCTCTCTCCCTGTAAGAGTTCATTGGTAATGTAGTTGTTGTTTAATTTCACCCACAGTTATCATGAGGGCATTTGGTACATTTGGATCAGAGTTACCATGTTTTAGGACAGGCATGTGTAGGATCCTGATGGGTTTATCAGGGATGTTGACTATAGCTTCATAGTTGGTAGGGTAGGGTAGGAAGGGACCTTAGCAGATCATCCCCCCCCCCCCCCCCCGCCATGGCAAGAAAGAGTACTGGGGTCAAACAACCCCGGCGAGGTGTTCATCCAGCCTCCTCTTAAAGACCCCCAGGGTAGGAGCCAGTACCACTTCTCTTGGAAGTTGGTTCCAGATCCTAGTCACCCTGACAGTAATGTAGTGTCTCCTGATATCTAGCCTAAATCTACCCTCTGCCAGCTTGTGAACGTTATTTCTTGTCGCTCCTGGTAGCGCTCGGGGGAACAGGGACTCCCCCTATGCCTGTTGATCCCCCCCTGACTAGTTTGTAAATGGCCACTAGATCCGCCCCCTTAGCCTTCTCTTGTGGAGGCTGAACAGGTTCACATCCCTTAACCACTCCTTGTAGGGCCTGCCCTCCTGACTCCTAATCATGCAGGTGGCCCTCCTCTGGACCCTCTCCATGTTGTCCACATCCCTCCTGAAGTGCGGCACCCAGAACTGGACTCAATACTCCAACTGCGGCCTGACCAGTGTCGCATAGAGGGGGAGGATCACCTCCTTGGACCTGCTTGAGATGCATCTGTGGATGCATGACAAGGTACGGTCGGCCTTCCTGACCGCTTCACCACACTGTTGGCCCATATTCATTTTGGCATCAATAATGACTCCAAGATCCTTCTCTGCTTCTGCCCTGATGAGAAGGGAGTTTACCAGCAGTGAAGTAGCAGTGGAGTTGCATTGCAGTTTAAGCACAAAAGAAGATATAATAAAGACATGAGTTCAGCAGCCTTCTGTATATCTGCCACTTTTTGAGGCAAACTACTAGGTAAGATAGACCAGGGATCTGACCTACTATGGAACACAGTCTATTGATCTGTGGCACAGTTGTACACGTACACACTGCTCAAACTAATTGGAGCTCTGAATAATGTGCAATTGCTAACAGAATTTGGTATTACAAGTCTGATTTCCTCAAACGTATGGATATGCAGTTGTGCTTTAAATTCCTGTGGTTGTGTGAACAGGTGGACAATTTAAATACATCCAGTTATTTTCTTCCACAGCTATTGTGTATTTGCATGCATGGTGATGCATAAATTTCAATTTTGTGGAAATTAACATTAGAAAAGAAGATCTTTAATAAGTAGTAAGGAGAGAAGCTGTGAGTAGTATGTGGAACCTGGGAGATCCTTTTGTATTTTGAAATCTGATCTGTTACACTGGTCTAATGCAGAGGAGAATTTGTCTTGTAGTATAATAAGACATAATTGAGATATATTGTTGTATGTACATTTCTTATTACAGTCTGAGACATCATTGCATTTTTGCTAAACCCAAACTCTGAAGACAGTCTTCATAAAATCTTCGTACTGAAAATGTTTCCAGCTTTCTGTCTAGTAATTGTTAAAGTAAGCTTCTACTATGGATCAAAAGACAAGGGCATGTATAAAAATGGTATAATAATTTCAGAAATGATAAAATAGTGTTTTGTTGAAACATATACACACAAAGACAGCTGATATTAATTACAGGGAATTGAAATGTATTTAATATTCAGTGTAATCTATAATACATGATAAATTTGCAAATACATTTAAGCTTGTCTCTTCAGAATTTAGGGGGGAAAAGCGTATGTTCTATCAGCTTTTTCAAAGCTTTGTTCATCTGCCTTTAGGAGTATATTGTAAAGTTCGACCAGCAAGCCTTTCTTTCCCAAACGACACAGCAAGCATTGAAAGTGTGGTGTATGTTGTAATTCTAAAGTGACACCAGATTGGAGACTGACAGGAATCTCTTGGGTGAAAGTGACAAGGTTGTGATATTTTCACAATAAACTGACTGATGTCTTTGGAAGATCTGTTTTGATTTCAAAGGACGTCTTATTTTTTTTGGATGGAAATGAAAGCATTTTAGACACGTGATTAAAAAGCCTCTCACTATATAATAAGTAGAATGATAAAATGTCAGCTTTTATGAGCTACTTACAATTTGATTCTGGTAAAGACCATACCAATACATGCAACAGATGTACTAATTACGACAGTATCTTGGTTTCTACCTAATTAATATGTAGTAAATTATTTAAAACATGGAATGCATTGCTTATTTTCTATTAAAACTGAATTGGAGCAAAACTATACAACTAATCTGATGAGATAAATAATTTATTTCAAGTAATGTTAACAATAATAAATATTTAAATAGATTATTCTGTGAAGTATTTCTATTGTATTAAGATTTTAAATGAAATGGACAGTTGTACTTAATTTTGACATTGTTTTGTTATTTTAACCTTTTTGTGCATTTGTAAATAGCAATACAGACTCTTTTTTCTACGCTATATTGCTAGCAGAAAAGGCAGAAGATAGATTTTTTTTCTGACTGCAAATCCTTTTTTCAGATTTCTGTTTGTGGGGCTTTCTTCTGGTACTGACTTTTGAATTAAACATGATGAAATAACTGACGTGGCAAGGCACAAAAACACGTGTGTTTTAAGTGATTTATTTAATATATAATATTCTTTCAGTTATGACTGAGTAAGAGTAAAAGAGAATGCTTTCTTATGTAGATTTTTTTCATGTACTTCACTTGAGTCCTTGTGCTTCATTGCTTATTGATTAGTTCATTACAGTAACATTATTTCTGTCTTCTCTTTACATAAGGTTAATAACACCAGAAAAAAATAACTATAACACTAGTTTACTGTTAAGTTGCATGTAAATTTTATTGTTCTTTCTTAGAACTTGAATAGTGACTATTTATTTGATTAAAATTGTAGAATATTGTTAGTATTGCTGGCTTATCTAAGAGCTTTTTTGGAGGGCCTCTGATTCCATGCTGGGTTTCATACAATTTTTGTACAGTCCATATTTACTTTTATTGATTGGGCAGTTGAAAACATACCATTTGAAATTCTGTAAGGAATTCATTACAAGTTCCTCCGTTTGTTTATGCCATATCAATGTGTACCCCTCTTTCTATGAAGCTAATAAGTGATTACAAGGAATTTCACTTCAAAGGCATTACTCCCTATCCTTTCAATAAGTTCCCCGATCTATGATTTGATATTCTATAGCATTTCTAAGAAACAAACTTCTTCGTGTTTAATGTTGGTCTTTCTCAGGGGAAATAACATAGCTTAGGTGCATATAAACATTAAAATAACCTGAGAGAATGTTCCCAAGTTTGTTCTTCTGGTAAAGAAATTTACCCAGAGTTGCATGTACAAATGTTCATATACTGAGGCCTTGAAAAGTGGAGAGCTTTCAGTGCTGACACTGTGCAGCCAGGCAGGGGCTGTTTGAATACATCTTAGCATGCTTTGTAGGTTTCCTTAGTCTTCCTGGTGGCAGATGGCAGCAGTGCCCTGATTGGCTGATACAGACTGCTCATGGTCTGCCTGCATTTCTGTACAACAGGGCAGATGCTGGAGGACCATGTTCTCCTCTGAGAGAAGCCACAACATGTACAGACATTCTCTTTCCCATGAGAAGTGATTTATCCCAGGTTTTTCCCAGGTGGTTTTCCTCCTGAAGCAGCCATTTTCTCTCTAGCAGAACAAGCCTGAACACTTGTACAGTTGTGATTTCTCCAGTGACTTTCTCAGGAGAAACTGAAAGTCTGTATGAGGACTTAGAGATACATGTTCCCCTGCTTGTTTGGCAACCTTGTCATTCTTTATACTTAAATAACTGAAGTGAAGATCACCAGTGCACTTGAAATGACTGAACTGACATTTGCTTATAAAGTAAATATTCTTTTTAAATAACTGAAGGGTAATAACTTATACTTTTCATGACATACTGTAGATTTGTAAAACATCACAGATGAATAATACCATAATATAAAGTAATACTAAGTGTGTGTAAAGAATGAAAAACAAATGAGTTGAATGAATGGAAAATTGTTCAAGAGGGTAACTTTTTTTTTCATCTCTGTATGGCAGAAGTCTTTTAGTACTTGTTTTGATATTTAACTGACAAAGTTCAAGAAGTAAAAAACTAATAGAGAGAAATCTGTCTTGCCATTTCAAGCTTGCTTTTTAATTCCTTAGTACTTATTGCACAGTTGATGTTATTTTTCTTCTGCTCAGTGAGAGGTACCAGGGAACTGTCACAAATTCTGTCCCCTCTTCTGAGGTGAGCATTCTACAAACAGACAAAGCAGATGGAATATAACTGTGTTGATCCTTAACCTCGGTAAACATGAGGTGGGGATCAGTGGGGAATCAATAAATAAAGGAAAAGGGACACATGGCACTCCAAACCAACAAGTTTGACAGGTTTTTTTTTTGTTTGTTTTGTTTTTTCAACCCCCTTCCATTTCATTGTACAATCAGAACAGGTGACCAAGTAGAGATACTGTCTTTGCTGCAGTTAGGATTTTTTTGCTGCAGTTGTTAATTCTTTAAACAGACATTGACTATGGAAGATCTTCATTGTCAGTGACAACCAACTTCTCTGATATTGCTTTGTCTCCACATTTTAAATTTAAAATTCTGGAAAAATGTAAATATTTGACAAAGGTGTATGTGTGCATAAAACTATCTTCCTCTGCAGACTCTTCGGCTACAAATATGTTTGATCTTTTGCTAGGAGAAGACTGAAAATATTGAGGATTCCTCAACTGTGGCTGGTAATTTTCTTTGTCTTGGAAAAACATGGATGAATTCTTTTCTATATTGCTGGTCTTACTAAGCTATTCAAATAGCTAGTGTAGATGATTTCATTCTGTGGTTCTGCTGCCTAAATTGACCGATTACTATAATCTCTTTTAAATACTTCTTTTTTCCTTTAAGATCTTACATTTCCTCAAGAGAATATAATAGAAAGCTTTAAGAAAAAAAAAATCAATCTGGGTTACCAGACTCTGCTGCTCTTCAGACATGAGGGACTGGTAAAACCAAGTCAAATGATGTACCATTCATATTCATGTAGGTCAGGGAGCCTTTGTTCAAAAGGAAGTCTCATAGGTGTTCAGTGTCATATGTAATCTAGGGTATTTTTGCTGCCTTTTTTATATGGAAGATGCTAGGTACAGAGGAGGCAGAGAGAGGAAGGACAAATGAAATTAAGGTGTCTACAAGATTTTTCTATAGTTATGGGGTTAATGGGATAAAAGAAACTTGGAGTTAAAGATAATAAAGGCCTCTCTCTCTCTCTCTTTCTCTCAGAATTGGGAATGATGCTCAGGAGCCTGCTTAGAAAGGGAAGATTGGTGCATGCTAGTTTGTCTGCAAATAAATCATGAGCTGGAAGAAAGATAAACTCTGACTTTAGCAAAGGAGTGCAAGGAAATCAGGTAAAATGCAATGTTCTGTATTAGTAGAGAAATAATTTATATTGTGCAGCATAAACATCTTAAAATCTATGTTGCAAGGATGTGTCTCTCATTTAATAATTCCAAAATTATATCTCTTTCTTGCTTTATCTAATATGTATCCCCCAGAGAGACAGGATAAACCTCAAAGGAATGTCAGAATATTGGTCACTGAAAACAAATAATGAAATTTGGGAGAAGGAAATGCATGTTGGTCAAAGCTGAGGCATTACAGAATCATGAGCTAAAAACTGATAGAGAAGATGGTGAGGATTATAGTTTTTGATGCACTTTCAAGATTTATTTTTTATTATCAGAACGAGAGAGAATTGATAGTTTGCAAACTGTTTTCCAAGAAATTAGCAATATTGCCTTCTAAATTTATAAAAGGGAGATAAGGTCTAAGGTATCTAATGTTTCTTAGCAAATGAATGAGAAAGCAGCTAAGAGCTCCTGATTCATCTCTGTACAAAGAACAAACTCAATATGCACTTTTATAAACTAACAAGTTTTATTGTTAGTGCCTACGTTCTGTCTATCATTAATAACTATTACAAATGGAAAAGTGCTCTTTAGCTGATTTGTCATTCATGCTAAAGAAATAAGCATTGTTTTGGATAATAAAAATGTGTTTAACCACTGATAAGCAAAGCTTGAATTCATAGGTCAAAAATTGCTACAAGTTTAGGCTGTGCTTAAAAGTAAAGCTGTGTATGTCACCTGTTGTTTTGAAAGAAATGCTTCTTGTTGTTCAACCTAAATGTACAGTGTCTATTCTTTCAGGGAAAAAAAGAAGCCCAGACAAGCCTTTAATGAGAGGATACAGTCTTGCCAATACATGCACATGGAGAGTCTGGGAAACAGCAGCAATGTAAAAATGGGAACTAAGGCCCATATAACTTCCCTGTGGTGCAAAGCATTCAGGACCTCTGTAAACTGAACAGGCTCTGTGCTCTTGCAAAGAAATTGAAATGCTATGTGGGTGGGCATCCTCCAGATGCTTAGCACCAAAAGGCAGAATCCTGCCCCTTAGTTACAGGTGATCTGTCTTCTTCCTAGTGGAGACTGGCAGCAGTACCTTTTTAATGTTTGTCTAATATGCTTGGCTGAGTGACAGTCAGGGAGACAAGAGGACAATTAACTCAGTCTGTAGCCCCAGACAATAGCCCTGAAACAGTTCCAAGGTGCTGTAACATTATTTCAAGTAATCCCTACTCAAAAGGTATAGTTCCCTTTGCACACCTACAGCCATCTTTTACTTTTCCCAATTTTAGTTGTAAAAGGATTACTGCAACCTGGAATTTTACTATTACTTGCATATTTCTCTGCAGGCCAAAGAGGGTTGACTGTGGACTGAAAAGCTGTATGTGGAATTCCCACAGAGTTCACAACATGGGCAATATTGGATGGAGAGGAGGGAATAGGGAGCAAAAAATATTAGTTAATAAGTCAGCAGTCAGAACTCAAGCCAAATGAAGATATAAGCCAAAGGTCTAGAGAAGTGAGTTGGAACAAAAACTATATAGTTTCATTGTTGACCACTGTGGACCTTCAGTGTTGTAGTAACTATAAATGCAACGATACTTGCCATTATCTTTTCCTTACTGAGAGAGCTTTCTTGTCCAGTGATTGATATCTCCTGGGATGGCTGCCAGTAACCCGCACCGTAATGAACAAGAAGAATTTTAAAGAGGGTAATAAAGCATAGGTTTATGGGGAGCTCCTCAAGTGGGGATAAACATGGAAGAGAGCATAAATGCATTTTGATTTATTTATTTTTTTAAACAATGGATTGACAGAGGTGTAGGCATTGTAGGCCAACTGGAAGCAGCGATGGATGTCTTGGAAATAATAGTCTGGGAGAGAGAGGCTATGAAGGGCTTGAAAATAAAGCTTTGTGTTTGATTAAACAAAGTTAGTGAGAATCCTCTGGAGGAGAAGCTAAAAGATCAATTAGATGAGGAGAATGAAGGGAGAACTATCGCTAAAGCCAGAAGAAAAGACTTTAGAGAAGCAGGGTCAGTAGTATTAGAGAACAAGGAAGATGAGGATGTAGAACTGGTTTTGAGTTGTGGCTGAGGCTTTGGCTAGAACAATTTTAAATGGAGAACAAAGTGTAAATAAAAACCAGGTTTGAGTATTGATTTGAAAAAGGATCTTCAGTTAGTCTTCTATTCATTGATCTTAAAGATGAGGGAGATGAGGCAAGTGGCATGAAGCATATGATGGGAGTGACAAAAAAAACAAGTTTGCATTGAGAGAAGAAAGAGCTACAGGAGAGTTTGAGGTTAAAAGAGAGTAAAAACAAGAATAAGGAGATGAAACTGATCATGAGTAAGGAATATCATAGGATGGCAAAGGGGCATTACTGGGACAAGTGGAAAGTTTGAAAAGAATAACTGATGAGAACCTTCTGCATCTGTGATGAGGGAGGATGGCAGAGGTAGGGCAATGGAAAGCAGACTGAACAGTGAGGGAGTAGTGTTGTACCTTGTCTATTTTCTCTCAGAAAAAGTGGCAAGTTCCTGTGCATAGAGAGAGAGACCTTAGAAGGCTTTTTTTTTTTTTTTAACAGGAGATGGAAAATTGCAGAAAAGACTATTGTAACTTGTTAACTGTAGATAAGTGAAGCAGGATGTAGACCAGGGTGGCATTTTATAACCTAACCAGTTCAGTGAGGCATAAGCTTTTGTAGACAATCACCTACTTCATCAGGTGCTAAGAATGGATTCTCAGAGAGGAAAGATTTTGTATGGAAGAGGAAAGTACAGGCAGCAGGAACACTACTAAAAGCAGTAATACAAGGTTTAATTAGATGAATTAAGATGAACAAAATGGTTAACACCTGGAGGGACACCCAAGTTACTCTCTAGTTCAGGTAGTCCATGCTCCCTGTTGAGACTGTGGTTAATACAGTCCAGGCTGTGGATGAGTTCTTGTTTTGCAACTTCATGTTCAAGTTGTTTTTGGTTAAGGAAAACTACTCTATGGTCAGTGATAGAAGGTCCAAAGAGGTTAAAAAGTTTTTTGTCAAATGTTTTATGCATTTATAGAACTGATGCAAATTGGTGTCTATTCATTCCTTTGCACAGGGACTGCTCCATCTGGCCACCGTAGACAGCCAAGGGACAATGTGGTTAGGGACAGGCATTCAAATAGCCTGAGCTTGAATTGATTCAATCTTTGCAGGTTAGTGCAACCTGGCTAGGCTGGCAGGATGCTGTGATTGGCCCAGGAGGGAATTGATAATAGTGTTTATCACCCAATTAAGAAAACAAAAGAGGGATGTTACCAGCTACTTGTTGATTCTACCTGTTCATTCAGCATGGACCATAGCCAGCATGTGGTCTAATAGCTATTGGACAGACACCTCCTCAGCAAGGAGGGAATTCCTGCTTAGCAGCGAGTGGTGAGAGGAGGGGGAAGCAGCCCGCAATCTCTGTAGCAGCAGCCAGGGAACAGGGAGGAGGGGCCAGCCCTGCTGTGGAGCAGAGAGTCCTGCCCAGCCCAGAGACCATGCAGGGATGCTGAAGGTGTCTGGTTTATCTTAAACCAGCAAGGGGTCTGGGACAGACATTGCATAAACCGGTTGAGCCAAATCGGTTAAGTCTGATACTACATTCAACTAGGTTTATCCCAAACTGGGTTCAGCCATTCTCAAACTGGTTTATGTGCATTGAATATCTGTTCTGTTACAGGTTTAAACCAGTTTATGATCATTTAAACCAGATTATGTGCAATGTCTATCCCTAGCCTATATGCTAGTGATGCATGTATAATGGTGGAGGAGGAGCAAGAATCCTAGATATTATAAGCTGTGTTATGTAGTCCAGTGATAATGGAGTCTGTATTGATGAGGGTGCACTGGGTCTGTAGCAGGTCCCAGTGGCTTAATGGGAATTTGAGTTAGATAGGCTGTTACTGGAGAAATGCTGCTTGAGGTTGGGAGACCATCTGTAAGACAGGACAGGTTTGTCCTCCAGAGTTACCTTGAGATGGTCATCATCTTTGAGGAGGAGTTGAAGGTCATTAATGATGTGTCCAAGGTGGAAGCTGCAAGTGATGACCAGGGATTTTGTTGCCTTTGTCTTGGAGTTGGTATTTTAGCACGTCAGAGCAGGGTTTGTGTGTGTGGCTTTTATTTTAAGCAGCTACAGTTCTGGGATTTTATTTTAAGTGTGAGAATCCCTGTTGTAGATCCCTAAGGTGTGCATCCTTATCAGTGGGATCAAAGCAGATACAGTTGTAACCTGGAGGTTGGTTGTAGATGATGGATTTAATGGTATGCTTAGAATAAGTGCTGATACTGCAGAGGTATCTGTAGTGGTCTGTTGCTGTCTGATACATTATGGTGGTGATATGGCCTTTGCAAAGCTTCTCAGTGGTGTGCAAGAAATGAGTTTGCTGAGTAGTGTGTTCAAAATCAATTTGATGGAGGAGTGGTAATTGTTAAAGTCCTGGTGGAATTTCTATAGAGATTCCTTCCTATATGTCCATATGATGATGTCATCAATGTATTTTGGGATGATAAGAGGGCAGTTGTGGAAGAAGCAGATTTCAAGATTGGCCATAAATATATTGGTGTACTGCCATGCTTGTGCTCATCGGAAATGACGTGTTTTTTGAAGGCATATGGAGTCTCCAAATCTGAAAGTTATTTGGTAGAGTTTAGGAACAAGTACAATGCTATAATCAGGGATAACTTTCCTGATGGTTTATAATATCTTCTCAGGGGTGGGGGGGGTGTTGTTGTAGAAGTGGCATAAACAATGGTCAGAATTTAAATTTAATGAGAATAGATCAAGGGAAAGGTCTGATATCTTCCATTGAATTTCCCTCATTAAAAGAAGTAGGGTTGTACTGACTCATTCTGATAAAGTATACAGGGATTATCTTCCTGTGTGTATGATGATTGCTTACTACAGTGTGGATACTACTAAAATACAAATAGCTGTTCTGATTATTCAAATGTGTGTATTAGCAGTTAAAGTTGAAGCTTTTGGCTCAGCATAATTTTCTTTGAATTCTCTGGGACCTCTGTTTGACTTATAGATTTGGCCTGTTGTTCATTGAACTTGCTAGGACTCAGTCCACGCAAAAAGCAGTTCGCTCAGCCCAAAGGGGTTGTGTATTTGGAAAGCTGATTTTGAGTGAGGTTAATGGGCTTTGAAGAGAATCCAAACTTGTCCTTTCCTGCTGGAGTCCAGAAGCTGTGATTTAAGTTGGCTGTACTTTCAAACCAAATTCTTGGCAAAGAAGTTAATTATTAGTTGCCAAATACTGTTATCTTATATTCATGATTTGTTTTTTATCTAACTACTTTACAGGTGACCTGTTCTTAAAAAACAACCCCCCCAAAAACAAAACCAAAAAAAACCCCAACAACAACAAAAAGCAAGCACACAGTATGCTCTGAATACCCCTAATAGCCAGACTAAAAGAAAAAAAAAAGAAATCTGTCAATGAAGTTCTTAAAGGTACTGGAAAAACCATGCCTCCTAAAGGGCATTAGAATATATGATCATAAAAATGACAGAAGTAAGAGATGGCAAAAGCTTAAGCCCTACAAACTCTAGATGACTTGTTCATATTTAGAGTAGTGCCTAGTAATGCCAGCTCAGGTTTAAGACAATATTATGCTAGACACTGTGCATACAAAGAACAGAGAATATAGTTCCAATCTCATAGACTTATGTTCTAGGTGTCAAGCAAGAGAAAAGAGAAAAAAGTTACAGGGTGGTGAGAGGCTGAGGTAACAAAATGCAAAGAGCTGAGCAGAAAAATGGAAGTCTCCCTCTGCTACCTGCCTAAGCAATGCCTTAAAACTGAGGTTGTCAACCGGGGGTACGTGTACCACTGTGGGTACTTGGAAACTCCTGGGGGTACGTGGCAGTGGTGCGGAGAAGCTGGGGGCACTTCTGGTTTCGGTGACGGTAGCACTTCCAGTTTCACCAATGGCGCTTCTGGATTTGCCACCAGTGCTTCTGGTTTCACTGGGGGGGTATCCCCCCGCACCACTTGTCGACCAGCTGGGGGAGTCCCTGCTTCTGGACTGGCTGCTGGGAATACACCAACCAAGAAAGGTTGAAAACCCCTGCCTTAAACTGATACTAAAAAGGTACTTCCCAAATTGCCTTAAAAAGGGTGGCATCTAGTAGTTTCTATATAAAATTGAAATTTATCCCTTAAATCACAAATCTATCTATGCCTGCCTCTGCTCCAGAAGGCGCTCTCGGGCAACTCTTGCGCGGGTGGCTAACCGGATCTGCCCTGCTCTCACTGGGGAGTCTCCGGAACTCGCCGACCGCGGTCGCGGCTGGGCCCGCAGCAGGGGGGGTCCCCCTCTCTGTGGCCTCCAGCGCCAAAGCGCCCCTGGGCGGGCTCTCATGGGGCTCCGACCTCCCCTACACCCCGGCCAATGCCACCTTTGGTCGCGGACCTTCTGTTCCTTGTCCCCAGACGAGGACTGGGCATCGAAGGCCCTCTTTGCCCTTGCGGCCTTCTTTCCCGACGCCCCGCCGGTGTCTCTGCCTGGGCTCCCCTGGCTTTATCCCGGTTCCCTCACCGGAGTTCCTGCCGGCTTTATCCCGGTTCCCTCACTGGAGTTTCTGCCGGCTCTAGTCCGGTTCCCTCACCGGAGTTCCCGCCGGCTCCCTCTCTGGGTTCCTCCTCGGAGCCTCTGCCGGCTCGTCCCCAGTTACCTCACTGGTGGTTCCAGCTGGCCCTCTCTCTGGGCTCCTCCTCGGAGCTTCTGCTGTCGGCGCTGCGGCTCTCCCAGCCTCCATTGCTCCCGGCGCTGCTGCAGCCTATTCGGCCCACGGCAAAGGCCCCTTGCGGGTGCCCGGTTCCACTTCAGGGCTTCCCCCCGGGCTTCACGTCCTCCCGCAGCACGGCCCCTCCTGCCTTCAGGGCCGCGTTTTATTTCCGCTGAGCGGCGCCTCTTTCTGACGTCACTCCGCCCCAGCCGTATGAAAGCGTGGCTAACGAGCCGCGCGGGTGGTTCCCCGGCCTGCACGCTGCCACTGCTCCCACCTCCTGCGAAGCATAAGTGATTATTTCCTCTGGCTCTGGGCTGGGGTCTCCCTCTAGTCCCATTGTCCCTGGGACACCATCAATGGGGCATCTCCAGGGCCCTGAGTTTTTCCCTGTTTTCCTGCCACTTGTTCCAAGGAACAGATTAATGTTTTAACTGGGATATCTCCTTATCCCCACCAGCCTCTCAGCTCCACTGTCCCTGTACTGGACCTCACAGCTGTAGCTGAGGAATCCTTGCAAGCCCCAGGTAGCCTTCCCTATGGGTTGCAGAAGAAATGTTAGGTCCCCATTTCAGTAGAATGGGTAAACCTGGAATATCACTTGCTCATGTTTATCCATTGGCAATCAGTAAGGAGCCAAACAAAAGTAGGATTTATTAGATGGGAGAAACAAATTATACAAGAAAATCTGACCATATATTTGAAGACAGAATAAAAAGACAAGTAATGTTTTTTACTCTCTTATCTGGCTACACTCAACCATTCCTGAGACATTTGCCAGTATCATCAGAACTCAGCCTTTCTGTTGATATCCCAAGCCCTGGCTCCTGGGGAGCTTGAACCTCCAAAATCTCTTATCCAAAGACCCTGATTCTGTCATGGATAGAACATAAAATACCTCCCAGTCAGTGCCCCCCTCCCCTCCCCCAATCAATATTAACTGCTCATGAGTCTCAAAATCCTCCAGAAGTGTATCTGGGACACTTCACATTCCTGTGGCTTGATGGGCTATTTCTCTCGGATGCCTTTGCTATTGTATAGTTGTTTTTCCCGTTACAAGAAAACAGTAACTTGTGTACCCATTCCACCAGTGGCCCCTTCTGTCTGTGATTAAGAATAACAACTGTCCTTGCCCTAGTATTGTAGTAAAAAGAATTACTTAGCAATTTCTTCCACTCCTCCTTTTTTTTTTTCCTTTTGGCATAACTATGATCAAAATCATAAAGAGAGATACAGGCAGCATAAAATAATCTATACATTGATAAAAGCACATAAATGAATACAGCATAACACTGGCTTTCAAATGAGATTATGAATGCTATATGAGTACAACAAACTCAAGAAAATCTGAATGACACCCCATGAACTATAAAATGAAGTTTGTTCATGATACCTTGCATTATTGAAAATTATATTATTTCATATTAAGTAATATGTTTAACTTCTGCAAAACTTAAATCCTTTGCTTTTGGTATGTGATGTAAAATACTCGATGATAGTTGTGAAAATATTTGCCCTACTAAAGATATTTTTCTAGCAGATAAAACCATAGAACAGTAAGAGCTTTTGTGGAAACTTGCTTAAAAATGTCAGTGTTTCCCCTTAGGTTCAACATTAAGCTAATTCACCATTTCATCTGTGTCTAAGTGGTTCCTTCTGGTCACTATATACCAGCACAATGATGTTCTACCCAACTGAGACTGAGCATGATTCCAAATCAATGTTAACCTGCAGCATTAATTTATTATTAATTATTTGAAGCAGTGGATTAATATATTATTAAATATAATTTTAAAATGTGCTAAAACTGTAATTGAGTGAACAAGAGTTTTAAAGCTGTTATGGAATAGATAACTGATGAGCATCTAAGTTTGCCTCCCATGTTAAAGGGAGAATCTATTTAACGTGTAGTCATTTATGTCCTGCTGATTTTAAGAGACTATTAAGATAATGATTAAGCTACAAAGAAGAACAGCATAGAGACTGTAATGTTGAAAGTGAAGTGTGGTTCATATTATGATGTTTCTGACAGTGATGAATATCAGAAGGAACTACAAAGACTGTAATGAACAATTATGGAATACCTCCCCCCAGCTCTACTCTGAAGTTTCTTCCTAACACCACGATTTAATAATTTGGCTTATGCCTTGAAATACAAGATTTATTAATATTCTCATTAAATATTTTCAAATATGCTTTCATTCACATAAATGCTAACTTAAGATGTATACAAATTTCCATTAATATGGCATTTTTTTAACCTTTTGATCCAAGCTTCCAAACTTAGGCCTGATGACATTTGACATACTTTATTAATAGCCTATGAAGGATTTAGCAGGATGAGGAAAATAATTCTGATGGTACAGAGATTTATAGGCTAGCCAAGACCAGGGGAGGTTGAAGAACTTCATTAGATTGGTCTCACCATCTAATTAAGTGAGCAGCCAGGACTACTACATGTGAACAGTAATACTAGGGTAATGCAAATTGAATTATCTGAACCATTCATACATATTGTAAAGTTCTAAATTAGAAAAGAACCTTTCAGGAAAGACCTTTATGACCTTCTCTTCAATGCACAGTCAACAACAAAAGCAACCAGAAATGCAGTAAGAGGGGTCCACTCCCCACCTCCCCGCCCACAAGTTTGGCTGTGCTGCACCAACACTATGAACTCTGTGCTCACTTCCTGGTCAGTGCAAGTTCTTGCCAGAACTCCCTGTGAGCAGTGGGCTCTGAGATTGTGAGCTGAACAACGTGGGGCATGGGTGGAGCCCCTGCTTTCATAAAGATGCAGAGCCCAGGGGATGAGTGATGCTGCTCTTTTGTTTTTTCTCTTTCCTCTGAATTCAGTAGCAGGGTAAAGGAGGAAACAAGTGGCAGCAGCAGCTCTCACCCTTTGGGCTCCAGAGCACACAAAAATCAGGGGTTCTAGCCAGATTCCTCATTAAGAGCTTGTGTGCAAGACAGCCGAAGAGATGTGTGACCATGTTGCTGCTGCACCCCCTGTGGATCTATCCCTGACAACTATAAGAACAAAGCAAACGACATACTGGACATAAAGAAAGGATGATGAATATATAATGTCATTAAATGAGCAGCAAGCCCTGAATTTTATTTAGTTCTAATCTTCCTGACTCAATATAATTAAACAAAATAGAGAAGTTCCATTGATGACTTGGAAAAAATGACCTCAAGATGAGAAAAAACAACTGTATAAAGGTCAAGTAACAATTCGGGAACTGTTTAGTTTTAAGAGAGCAATTACAGGGAACATACAAAGGTGTATAAAATAGTAAGTTAAGCACTGTTATATTTTCTTCTATAATTAAAAAGAAACCTGACAATAACTCCACTAGTTGTCCTGCCATTAGAATTTTTCTGATATTTCCATATCTGTGCTAGGCTGCTTGGAGGGTTCAGTGAGAGGTATATGTTAGCTCTCCTCGAGAATTATGGGCTGTAGCCCATATGTGACTGGTCGTATATCCTAGAGTCACAGTCATTGAGTCAGCAAAGTCAAATGCGTATAGTGGCGTTGTCTTAATAGAGGAGCTGATGAAGGTCTCTTGCATCCTTTCCAGTCCACGGCGTTGATCTTTGGGACTTGTTACACAGTTGGCGTTGGAGTCTTGTGAGTACTGGCAAATGGGTTGGCGTAATGTGATGCCGGTACCAGTTTAGATATCCAAGCAATTGTTGGAGCTGTTTTTTGTCTGTTGGCAATGGTCCCTCTAGTAGGCTGGTGTCCGGGCTCCCATGGGTTACACCGAACCTTGTTTCCCCGACGAATTTGGTACCCAGAAATGTGATATCAGCTGTGGGCTGTAATTTCAATTTCTTCAAATTGACTGTCCATCCTTTTCTGCCGAGATGGGAGATCAGGTCGTTGGTGACTTGAGTCACCTCTTGTTGGTCGCGTCCCATAATAGCGATGTCGTCGACATAACTCCAAATTCTCAGTTTGTTTTGGCTAGGCAGAATATGGGAAGAACGAAATTCAGTCAACGTGTCATTCATGGCTCCTGTGGCTAGCGTGGGTGCTTTGCGGTACCCCTGCAGGCAGACTGTCCATTGGTACATGGTGCCATTGATGCACATGTTCAATATTCCTTCGGTGTCATTAATTGGGATGGAGAAGAACATGTCCTTAAGATCCAAGGTTGTTCCTAGCCACGATTCCTTTTGAAATTGTGCCATTTCGTATAGGCATTGAGGCAGCGTAAGAGGATTTGGCTGCATAAGAGGTAGACACCGCTTGTTGGCTTCGTGATAATCTACTACCAATCGGACTTTGTCGGGTTTCCCTGGTTTTGCTATTCCTCATCTTGGCGAAAGGCGAGTGCTGGCTGTAACTGGTTGGATACATCCCTGTTTTTTGAGGCGTCGAAGAAGATCCGTCAATGCCCCCTTGAGGGGATCTCTGGTCCGGATCGGTTTGTAGCGCCATATGGAGGTGTTACATAGTGTAGGTCGATGCCAGTTGGACTTGGCTATAAAAATTGGTAGGGCTTGTAATATCTGTTCTTTTAGTTGAAGCATCTTGATGCCGGGAATTCCCAAGTTGTTAATGTCCTATTACTGCTTCGAGTGGCTTTTGATGGTTGACCACCCAGAACTTTACTTTTGCAGTAGTCGCTGTGGCATTTAGCCCTTGTACCATAATAACCCTCGCGGTTTTCTTGTGGGGCATCAATGGAGTGATGACGTTAACTTGAGCCCCTGTATCTAGAAGGAATGGGGCTTCTCGTTGTATTGTTGGGTCGGTGGGGTCATAAACAATAACCTTGGTATACGGGTGAAGATGTGTGGGGTCAGGTCCAAAGATATTGCCGTCGGCCTGACCGGTGGTAGCTATTCTTTTTTTGCTTCTCGGGGTATTGGAAACCCATTTCGTGTGCTAGCTGCCGCTGCCCCGTATCTCCTATGGCATGTAGTTGCTGTTTAGTAAGGTTAGTGCGATTTAGGAGGAATCCAAACATTGCTCTTTCCTCCAGTGTCCTTTGAGGTGGCGGTTTCGATTCCTTTCATGGGTTGAATTGATGATATCTTGGCCTTTGATATTCAACTGGGTACGCTGTAAGATGGCTTGAGGCAACGGCTGAGTTTGTGGTTGCTGATTTCATGAGGGCTTGCAGCCGTGGAAGTTGACCTAAAATATTCCCAGCTGACTGTGTAGCTAATGGGGTGAGGAGGAGGCGAAGAGTGATGGCGTCCTCTCCTCCGTAAACCTCCACGCATGCTTCAATGGTGTCGAGGGTGGCTGGGACTGTCCCGGGGTTTCGTAGGAACTGATGAGGCCAGTCGCTTCTTTGCTGGGCTTGCGTCAACCCCAACTGATGTAACTTTGGGTTCCAAGAACAATACGATACCCCTATTATAGCTAGTAGGAGTTGTTCTGCTGTGGCTTTTCCTGGTCTTCTGTCATGCCATGCGTGGGACTTATTCCTAATCTGTCCCACAACCAGGGACGGGAGTGGAATATTCCAGTTGTTATTATCTACTACCAGTTCTAAATCAGTAGCATGTCCTCCACTCCACGAGGCTTGACGTGTTAGGAAGCTGGCCTCTTCTAGATCTAATAGTTCCGATCCGTATTCCACTACTAGACAACCCAGCCAAATGACTAGTGTCTCGGTAGGTTTCATTTTCGATTCCCTACATAATTCCTGTAGCTCAGTCCTTTTGCGAGTGCGATAGGTGGTGGTGCTGGTGGTTGCACCCTGCGGGTTGGTTACTTGTTTCGTTATCGCTATAGGGTGAGTGGCTGCTGATATAGTTACTGTATCTTGTGAGAGGGTTTTAATACAATTTTCCGCTCGTCTCCTTCCCATGATAAGGAGGTGGGGCCGTTGGGAGTGATGTCACCTCCTGGGGCGGGGTTGCTGGGTGGAGTCCCCCCTGTTCTTCTATGGCTCCACCCTTCTTTTCCAGGTGCTCCGGGTGGTTCATTTTTTTCGCGGCGCCATTTTCTGGTGGCGGTGGAGGGTTTTGGCGCGCCGCCAGTTCCGCGGCGGTCTTGCTGACCGTAGCTAACTGAGTCTCTAAGTTTGCATTTTCTTGTAGCACGAGTGACACTGAGCGGAGCAGTACATTAATCATCTTCCCCTTGTCCCACTTAGGTCCCGACCACTTGGTTGCGGTGCGGCCCATCACTTCCAAATTTTCCCGGAGCTGAGTAAGCAGCTCGTGACCGCGTGACTGGGGCGTCAGAGCCGGACAGTTGGATTTGTCCGGGGGTGTTCCTTCCCCACCTTCCCGTGCATACTGTATGCAGCGGGCAAACTCTTGGGTGGGGTGCGGATCCTCCGTGCCCTTTGCTTTCACCCGTGCTAGGGACAGCATTTCTATTTTGTCCCGCAGTTGGTACACAACCCCTTTTCCGCACATGACGCACCCGAAGGAGCTTGGGCCCAGTTGGGGGCCCACTCCTTTCCGACTCCCTCTTCTCCCTTGAGGAAGAAGTAACCCGCGACTGGGGCTGAACTCCTCCCACTTGCCTGATGATAGGCAATGTGCGCCCATAGGTCGTCCGAGTCGGACATTAGGCGGTCCCCACTGCACCATGGGCAGTTCTTAACTAATTCCAACTCATCATATCTTCCCCGTATCCTGTTCGTGACGCCATGTGGCGGTCGAGTGGTAGGCCGGGGCTATGGCCAGTAGCCCGAAACGGCAGGTGGGTACTTTTTGACCGATGGAGCGGAATTAGGTACGGAAGCGTATTGGTTGAACAAAGAAATTATTTACTTACGCCGTCGGTGTACACGGCTCAGGAAGAAGAAACTGACTTAGGTTACAGTTGTAAACTGAACAAATGAAACTTTTCCGAGAACAAGATGAGATGTCCGTGAACGGCTGAACAGGCTAGCCAGATGAAGGGGGGGTACGTCGGGTAGGTTGTTGACGGGGAGCCCCTGGTAGGTGATCAGTCCACCAGGTATTCTCAGAGATATGTGCGCGGAGGTTCAAGCTCTCTGGGCTCGCTCTGAGTTCTCCTTCTCCAAGGTGTATGCGGAGTGCTCCAATGTGCTAAGCTGGAGAGATATGCGGAGTTCTCCAACGTGGGCGGAAACTGATCTAACTTTTATATGGCTAGAAAGCCAATCTCTAGTCACTAAAATGAATAATTTAGAACTGACCAATGAGTTTGTGCGAATTTACATAAGGTCGGTGGGAACCTTTTCTAAACTGTAACTTTCCATTACAGTGGCATTTGGTTATTGGGTTCAGGCATATAGTTACATAGCAGAATTTTCCCACTGTGACCTACTTACTCAGAGTGATTGACAGCAGGGGACTTCACATGTTTCAAAACAATGGAATTTTCCACTGTGCCATAGGCATACAGCTTCTCGGTTCTGACATAAACCTACTTTGTTGCAACTTCAAGCCATTGTTCCATGTACTACTCTTTGTAGCAAGAAAGAATAAAGGTTTTTCCTCCTCTTATAGCAGCCCTTCAAATATTAGAAGACTGTGCCTTTTCCACAGGCTAACCATGCCTGGCTCCTTCAACTTCTCCTTATATGACTTGCTTTCCACCTGCGTCTGGACCCTCTCTAACTTTTCTCTACCTTCTTTTAAAAATGTGATGCCTAAAGCTGCTGTAGCATGCCCAGCACTAGAATGACAGTCTCCTGCCTGGCTTGCCACCTCAGTCCTACCTTGCTACCCTCTTCTGGTCCCCCAGAGTTTGCCCACATTATTGTCAGCTGCCATGCCTTGATGTTACAATTTATAGGGAGTCTGCCTGCCCCTAGGAGACAGGACTGGGATTTGGGGTATGCCCTTGTCAGGGCTGAAGCCCACATTGATCCAGCTCAGTTCCTTCCACCTGAGATCCACTGTATCAAAACCCCAGGCTTCCAGACCCCAGCTTGCCCCTCAGGCTGCAGGCCTCACAGCTACCTGGTTGAGCCCCTCATGGTCTCTGAGCTTGCACTCCCTCAATTTTTGCTGCCAAGCATTCAGTCTTTAGAAAGAGGGCTGTTGCATATAAAAAAGGCTTGGGTTTCTGCTTCACACAGCTTGCTGGGCTTCAGGCTCTTGGAGTATTCTATGCTGTGTGGCCCTGCAGCACCTGGTGATTTCCAGTTCATCACTTACAGCCACACTCAGTCCTTGGTTTCAATGTAAATCAAAAGCTTGAGCATCTGCTACCAAAACATAAAGCTTACCCACAGCTGTTCTATCACAAATGTTCAAGGCACTTACCTCTTGCTACTCAAGGTGCAGGATTTCTTCCATCCTTCTGTGGCATAGAATTCTTCCCTTGTAGGCATCCCAGACTGGCTTTTCCTTGGAATTTTGCCTCCTACAGATCCAACAACAAGACTGCCCCTTCTGGGCCAGTCTCTGGGCTTATGAGCAGGGACCCTGGTTTTCTCTGATTTAAAAAAAAAAAAAAAAAAAATCCCCAATTTTTTGGTTAAAGAAGTAACCTCAAATCTACATTTTCCCATATAGAGATATCTATATATTAGTGGCATTTCATTTAAATCACGGGAAAATGTGGATTTGAGGCTACTTTTTTTTTTTTTAAACCGAAAATTGTTTTAGTTGTTTTTATTTTATTTTTTTATTAGAGAAAAGCAGGATCCCTGCTTATGAGTCTGTTCTTGGATCACCTGATCCTCCACTTCTGCCAATCACTGCCTACACCTGGGGCAGATGGCCATTTTATCTAAGACTCCCTTTGTCATATGAGTCTGTTCAAAGGGACTGGCCTGGACAGTGAACCCCAGGCTCCCTCCCCTCCCAGTAATGGGGCAGGGGCCCCTTTACAGTTACACACAGTACTCTAGATGAGACCTAACCACTGCTGAATAGAGAAGCACTATCATCTCCGATATCTTGCACCTAATGCTTTTATTGGTGCATCCCAAAACTGTATTTGCCTTCTGTGAGGCTGCATCACACTGCAGACTCATGTTGAGTCCATGATCTACCGAGACTCCCAGATCTTGTATATACTGCCATTCAGCCAGGTGTTATCCATTTTTTATATTTGTATTGTTGTTATTCTGCCTGAGGTGTAACATCTTGCATTTTTCAGTATTGAATTTCATTCTGATTTGTTCCTGCTTAGCTTTCTGATCTGCGAGGATTACATCCCACCATCCAATATGTTTTCAGTTCTTTCCAGTTTTGTGTGGTCTGCAAACTTGCTTAAGAAGCTCTCAATTCCAGTATCCAAATCATTTGTTAACACATTGAACAGGTTTAGACCCCTGTAGAACTCTATTGAAACCTCCTGCCATCTTGACATGGATCCATTTATAATTACCCTTTGCTTGTGGTGACTGGGACAGTTCTCTATTGACCTGATATTACTTTTCTCTAACCCACATTTTTTCCAATTTGACATTCCCATATGATCTCATAATAAAAGTCTTTCTGAAGTGCAGATACACTATATCCAGAGCATTTCCTTTATCCACCCAAGTAGTTATTTTGTCAAGGGAGCAGATAAAGTTTGTTTGACATGATTTTTTCTTAGTAAATCTGTGATGGTTACTTGTGAGCAGCCTTCCCTCCTCCAGATGCTTGTAGATGCAAAGAAGGTGGTGGTACTCAACAGGTACTTTGCCTCTGCCAGTTCCTTCAGTACTCTGGCATTTGTTGGATATGCCAGATCAGGCTCTGCTGACTTGAATGCATTCAAACCCATCAAAAGGTTTATGACAGTCTTCCTTTTTGTTTTGTTTTGTTTGTTTGTTTGTTGTCCCCCATCTTGTCCCCCTTCCTTATCTAAACAATTAGGCATCTGGCTATAGCTTAATTTTTTGTAAAAAGTTGAGGCAAGCTGTTGAGTAGCTTCACCTTCTTTGCATCTTCTGTTGAGAGTTCCCCCAGCTGTTGTGGGTCCACTGTTAAACTTCCTTTGTTTAAATGTTTCTTGGTTCTAAACCACTTTCACAATTTCTGATGTGTATGCTATGTTCCTCAGTTTCCACAGTTAAAACTTAGACACTAGTACATGGCACTACTCCAGGCACATGGAATTGGGAGCATTGCAACCTCCCTTTGGAGTCTCTGGAATGCCAGATAGTGGAGCTCCAGACTATAGTGTAGAGGCTGCATGCCATCAGGGATGACAAATAGGAGATTGACTTCTAATGCCTGGCCCTTCAGCCCAGAAAAGAAGAGGGAAGGCTTGGGTCTCCAGGGACAAGGAAGGCCAAGAAGCACTCCCATACTGTCCTGCCAGGGGTGATAGCCAGCATGGGCTTGTTGCGGGTAGGTCTTGCCTGACCAATCTCATTTCCTTTTATGACCAGGTAACATATCACCTGGACAAAAGGGAAGAGGTTGACATCATATATATGGACTTTAAAGAAGCCTTTGACCTGCTGTCCCATGGAAGAATTGAGCAGCTGCAGCCTTGACTACTCCACAGTCCAATGGCTGGGGAACTGGCTCTGAGGTCAGACCCAGAGAGTGATAGTTGACTGAACCAAATCAATATGGCGCTCAGTGACTAGTGGTGTCCCCTAAGGTTCCATTCTCAGACCTGTACTCTTTAATGTCTTCAAAAATGATCTGGACACTGGTGTCAAAAGCAGACTGGCCAAGATCACTGACGACACCAAACTTTAGGGTAGAGTGTCCACACTTGAGTGTAGGCTGGTGATCCAGGCTGACCTTGATAGGCTTAAAAAGTGGGTGGATGAAAATCTGCTGGCATTTCAATATGGAGAAATGCAAGGTGCTCCACCTCGGGGGCAGGGGAGCCCCCGCATCACACTTATAGGCTTGGCAATGCTACACTCATTAGCATCATGACTGAAAGACTTGGGGGTCATGATTGGTGGCTCATGTTCATCTTGTGGTCAATGCAATATCGCAGCTGGCAAAGCGAACAAAACTCTGGCTTGCATCTACTGAAGCATCTCGAGTAAGACCCAGGATGTCATCCTCCTGCTGTACTCAGCCTCGGTGAGGCCACAGCTGGTGTACTGCATCCAATTCTGGGCTCCACAATTTAGGAAGGACATGGAGAAGCTTTTAAGATTCCAGAGGAGAGCCATGCAGATGATCAGAGGGCAACAGAACAGACCTTATGAAGAGAGGCTGTGAGCCATGGGACTCTTCAGCCTGGAGAAGCGAAGGATCAGGGGTGACTTGGTGGCAGCCCATAAGGGGTGTGCATCAGGGTCTGGGGGAATGCCTGTTCACCAGAGCACCCCAAGGGATGACAAGGTCCAACTGTCACAAACTCTTCCAAGACTGTTTTAGGCTAGACATAAGGAAAATCTTCTTTACTATCCAAGCTCCCAAGGCCTGGAACAGACTCCCCCCAGAGGTGGTGCAAGCATCTACTCTGGACACTTTTTTTTAAGAAACGTTAAGATGCTTATCTTTCTGTGATCCTTTTACCCTAGTTGACTTCCTGCCCCTTGGGCAGGGGCTGGACCTGATGATCTTATGAGGTCCCTTCCAGCCCTAATGTCTATGAAATCTATAACTTTGACAATAAATAAAATGACAGCCTTGTGTTGATTGCAGCTGAGCTGAATCTGGACTGATATTTCATTGCATTTTTATCTCAACGACTCAAGGGATTTAAATTTTTCTATTCAAATTTTCACAGTGGGAATCACTCTCACTTTTTTTGTTTTTGTTTTGTTTCATTGTGCTTTATTTTCATATGAAAGATATTTTTATTCTTTAATTAGATTTGAATTCCAGTGCACACAGTAGCCTAGGTAGGATTCAATGTGAATCATAGCTAGCTGGCTGAATAGTATAGAAGGTGTTTTAGTATTTAGTTCATAATTCTAGTCCGTTTTGATGTTCACATACAAGTACTAATTCAGATTTTGTTGCCTTACAACAATGGATATGCAGTTTTGGACACAGTTTCTTGTTACCCTGAAAGGAATCCAATTGTATAGCTTTAGCTAACATCCTGTGGGACTGATAATATTTCACTCTATCCATTAGTTTCAATAGATTTTAAAATGAGTCTTCATATTCCTTTATGTTTTTAAAATGGGTTGCATCTTGGTCTCAGCTAAGTTATAAACTGTCCAAGTTCTTTCTGATAGATTTGAAATTTGGAAATTTTAAATCCTCCTTTGTTTCATAGACTGCTCAGCTTCTGGCACAAAGTGATAATTTTTTCTTATTTGAAGAAAACTCCTGGCTAAATAAAACTTCATTAATGCACAGCTGCAGGATGTCTATTACAACTCAAAGTGTAAAGCATTACAGAATAACTAAAAGCTTTTTCAGTGTCTGTGACATTATGCTGGAGGAAAAAATAAGCATCTGTGTGGCTGTCTTTGAAAATGGCCATTTATCAATCATTTTATCAACCTATTGGAAATATACAATGTTTTCACTACCAAATCCTTCACAATGCAAAAATAGTAGTTCTAGAAAATGACACAATGAGGGTAATTAGATGAATTCGTTAGTTTTCTCTGGGTCGATACATTCACAGTGAATGAAAGATACTGGTTATTGGAACATGTGGCATTACAGTTTCCACCAGCTGGTTTTGGGAATATCCCAGTGCAGGCAAGCTATTCAAGTGGGATCACCCATTTGACATACTTAATTTTCCCTATTTGTGGGTGCCTTACTCTGAATTTATAATCTGTTCCAAAAATTGAATAGAAACTAGCTGTTGTGACATAAATCTTTCTAAGCATCCAAGTCATGTATTTGGGGCCGGGGGTGGTATTGTGAAATTGTTTGTTTGGGGTTTTTTGTTTTTGCTTTGTTTCACTATTACCATATTTACTTACATGACATGCACACCTTTCTCCCTTCCCCTCTCTCCCCCCACCAAAAAACAAATCAGCCTTCCAGAAGTGGGGTGTGTAATTTAAGAGGTTGTGTAGGCTATTTTCTTTACTGAAATGAAAGCTGGATGAAATAGAGCAAACAGATATTGTGACTCATTGCTGTTACTATAATTTCTGCTTCTCCCTGGGGAGGGTTGGGGGGAGGGGCCAGCGGCAAAGCAGAGGTAGACCCGAGTGTCAACCAGTAGCTTTTTCTTGAAGAGCGACAGAGCTGGCTGAGAGTGAGCAAGTTGCTGCGTGTGGTCTGTAGTATCTAAATAGTAAAGTGCCATACTGGGTCATAGGAACGGACTATCTAGTTCAGCAGCCTGTCTTTCACAGTGACAGAAGTGGATGTTCCAGAGGAGAAAGGAGAAGGTATTCCTTGTTTTCTTCAGTTCCATTCACATTTGCTTTATTTATATGTATAACTACAAATCTACACATATAGACCAAAACACACATTTTAAAGGATTATTAAGAAAATAAAAAATATAAATAATATATATAACCAAGGGATCCAGTATAACCAATATGAACAGTCCAAACATACATAACCCAGTGCCTGGAGAATGAATCTCAGTTAAAAACCCTGCTTCACTTTCTTTATGGAGTACTCATTTAGTTAAAAAACAAAACCCACCCTAAGTATTAAAAACAAGCAGATACAATTACAAAAAATAAGCGTCACTCACCCCACATGGGAACACATGTCTGAGCTGCAGCAGAGTCTGTCAATCCCAGATAGGCTTCATCAGCAGGGATCCTGGTTTTCTATGACAAAAAATTGCAAATTCTCTGATTTAAAAAAAAAACCAACAACCAAAACTGCAGTCTTTGATTAAAAACTGCAACATATGAAATGAAAATGAAAAGCTACTATGTATATAGGTATCGGTTGAACAAAAGGTTTAATTGATATATTTACAACTTTAAAGCAATTTGGAAGCCTACCAGTGGCAGAGTCCCTATAATAAAATAAATTCTACTTATTTATACGTTTTGGTGTTTGAGTTTGGGTTTCTTATCATGGAAAAGCAGAGCTCTCCTGCCCCCTTCCCTCACTAAGGCATGGGTCCAGGCCTCTCCATCCCAAGGTACAGCCCCCCAGTCCTGCTGGTACCCCCCACCCCTGAACCCTGCCAGAGGGGTCTGCGAGCTGCTGCGGCTATAGAGACAGAGACCTGGGTCCACAGCCCCCTGCCCCCTACAGCAGGAGCTGGCAGCTGCTGTGGCACAGCGGGGCATGGAACCCGGCTCCACCTCCCCCATGGGTGGCATAGCCAGGGCGGAGCCTGCATAGGGGGGTGGATGCGGGCAACCCACTATGGCCTTGAGGCTCTCCCATCCTGCTGCCCTCCCCCTGGGGCTCACAGCCCAGTGGGCAGGACCCAGTGCGGCAGGGCAGAATAGGACCAGGCGAAGAAGCTACTTGCTGCTGCAAGCTCTGTGCCATCCTGGTGAAGCGCCCCCTTCTTGCCTGGCAGCAGTAAGGGACTCAACTCTGTGTTGCCACCGCTGCTTCTGCCAGGTGCGCAACGGATGCCTCCCCAGGGCAGTGTGGGGCTTGCAATGTATGCACATGGTACCCCTACCTGACCACCCTCTTTCCACTCCCCTCAATCTCTTGCTGGCTAGAGCTCTGCCAGCCTGCAGAGAGCTATTTGCAAAAGTGGAAAATCCACGTTTCTCTGTTAAAATGAGAAATCCACATTTTCCTCAGTGCATTTTCCCCATTTTTCCATGGGAAATGGAAAACCTGGATCCCTGCTTATCAGCCACCTTTGGACACACACAGATAAACAATCATGGAAGACAGTTATCCTTGATGTGAGGGACTGCCAAAGAGTTACTCAAATACAAGCCAACCCTTAATGCAAGTTGACTCTGCAATAATTAGATTCTACACACATAAAATGCATATGTTTGTTAGATTCCATACATGGAAAGTTATAATTCCTAGATTCATAGAAGTTAGGGTCAGAAGGGACCTCAATAGATCATCGAGCCCGACCCCCTGCATAAGCAGGACAAGAAAGATTGCTACAGTGACAGCAATAACCATTTTAAATCTGGTCATTTATGTAGTAAAAAACAGGGGGCCATTATTTCTTGTAACCCCCGGGGGCGCCTTGGTGAATAAATACTCACCAATTCCCTTCTGTGCCCCCGTGATGAACTTATAGGCAGCCACAAGGTCGCCTCTCTCTTGCGGAGGCTGAAAAGGTCCGGTTT
>NW_005842927.1:141068-174414 GCF_000455745.1 Alligator sinensis
CTCTCCAGGTTATCCTCATCCCTCTTGAAGTGCGGCGCCCAGAATTGCACGCAGAAATCCAACTACGGTCTGACCAGTGCCCAATAGAGGGGAAGTATCACCTCCCTGGACCTATTCGTCATGCATCTGCTGATGCACGATAAAGTGCCATTGGCTTTTTTGATGGCTTCGTCACACTGCTGACTCATGTTCATCTTGGAGTCCACTAGGACTCCAAGATCCCTTTCCACTTCTGTGCCACCCAGCAGGTCATTTCCTAGGCTGTAGGTGTGCTGGACATTTTTCCTCCCTAGGTGCAGCACTTTGCATTTCTCCTTGTTGAACTGCATTCTGTTGTTTTCTGCCCACTGGTCTAACCTGTCTAGGTCTTGCATCTGATGGATGCAATCAGGTGATATAATTTAAATAAAATTTACTGTCTGTACAAAGGCAGTAGACCTTAGCTCCTGAGAGGAAAAAAATCACTTTACTATTTTTATGAACATTTCAAACATACTTCAAAAGTAAATTATAACTGGGTTAGCTAAAAAGGCTGTAGAGCAGGATGATTCTTCTAGTTGTTGCTCAAATGCTACATACTTTTTTTACAGACTTTCCTGAAGGAACGCTTTGACAATGAAGAAATTAAACCAGATTTATGGATGTCCTTGGAAGGTGGAAATGCTTGTACTGAATGTGGAATTCTAGCAGAGGATACAGCTCTGTATTTTGGAGGCACTACAGTAAGACAAGCTGTCACACAAGACCTGGATCTGAGGGGTGCCAAGTATGTCATGTTACCAGCTAGAATTTGACATAGCTGATGTGTTCTAACAGAGGGCTTCATTAATAATAATAATAATAGAGATCAGATTGGTAACAAACATATAAATAAACAGTAACAGATAAGGCAGCTTATGGGAATGATGATACTGAACTTTTCACTTCTAAGCGACAGTTCAGAGTCATCTCTGGTAGACAATGACAAATGGTTCTTATTTTTACCATCAACTGGAATTTTTTCACTGACATTTGTGAAATGAGTCATTATTTATTTTTGCGGAGTATCTTGCTGCTTTGTAGGTATATGATAAGAAAAGGTCCTTACTCAAAAGAGTTTAGAACTTATAGACAAAGTTTAAGAGCAGTGCAGTGCTGGTGACAACTGTGTTACAACCTCAACTTCACAACTGACACCAGCCGGTACTCTGGCTGCCAGTCTCAGCAAAGAGGTGAAGAACTAAGTGGGCATGAGGGAAAAAATGTGTATGTGCCTGTGCTGTGCCCATTCTATATATTGACAGTATTTGAGAGGGTCACAGCAGCACATCTCACAAACACCCAAAAGGTTTTCAAAAAATAAGTAAACAAAAGTATTTACTTAAAAAATGCCAATTGTGTTTATTTATGTTCGGCTATAGGAGAATTGGATTTAACCAAGTATCATGTGAGTTCTGGGTAGGGCATGCACTACATTGAAGAAACAGCTATTAAAAAAACCCCTAGAGACTTCTTCCTTAGCATGAGAGTGGTGTAGACAGGAGCTAATTTGAGTATATCATACAGATTTTTCTAAGTGAAGCTGAAGCATTAACATTTAAAAAATGGCCAAGGGAATTTCCTCTTACGGCCTCTCTTCACTGAAGGCCATGGGGAAAGAAAAGCATGAGATTTGCCAGACTGTTAAAGGAACAAGTCTCTGTGGTAATTTGTAACAAAATGCCATGTCCTGCCAACATTTACAGACGTGAATGGCTTTTCTCGGGTAAGTAACTCCACTGAAATGAGGGAACATATGGAAAATAATGTGCTTAAAGTGACTACAGAATTGGGCCTTAAAATGTTCCTGTGGCTTTTTCTTTCCCTTTAAAAATCTGTATTTCCCATACTCCCAGCAGATGTCCGGATAGTTTAGGTCCCCCATGACTACTGCCTCTTTAGCTTTTATGGTCTCCAAGAGTTGCCTCAGGAGCCCCGAATCTCTTTCTTCCCCTTGATGTGGGGGTCTGTAGCAGACCCCTACCACCAAATCCCTTTTTTCTTGCCCCCCATGTAGCCTAACCCACAATCCTTCTACTTCCTCATCCTTGGATTCCGTCTTGATGAGGGTCGATGTATATTGCTCATTGACATAGAGCGCAACCCCTCCCCCTTTCTTCCCCACCCTGTCCTTTCTGTACAATCTATAGCCCTCGATATGTACTGCCCAGTCATGGGAATTATTGGAGGATTATCTTAAATTCTGCCCACCTCCCCCCACTACTGCAGGTAGTGGGGAGAGAGGTGATGAGGGGGCAATAATGAGGCAGATGGTGGGGGACAGTGGGAGGCATGTGGTAAAGCAGGCAGGAGCAGTAATGGGGCAAGGAGTGGGAGAAAATAGGTGGCAGACAGTGTGGAAGCAGGCAGCTTGGCCCCTGCTATATGCTCCCACAGCCTCCCATAGTGCCTGCCCCCCACCCCCCAGCCTCATGTTGCCCTGATTTCTCTTTTTCCTTGTTCCCTACTTCTCCCCTCTCCATGCCACTTCTACCACCCACAGCTTCTGGTCTGTGACCACCTTCCTCCCATCTCCCCCTCCCCCCCCCGCCCAAAGTCTCTCCTCCACTTCCTGCTCCTCAACCCCTCCCTTGGCTTTGCTCTTAACCTGCAGGCACAGTCCCTGCTGCAGTCTAGGGCAAGGAGCATAGTTCCAGTCCGCCCCATAGCAGCAGGGTGGAGCAAGCCCTGCTGTTACAGCCCAGGCCCATAGCAACAGTTGCAGGAAGCCAACACTGGTACTGTAGAGCCAGGCTGGAACAGCTGTGCGAGCTCTACACTGATGCTATGGGGCTGGGCCAGAGTCATAGTTTCATAGTTGGTAGGGTTGGAAGGTGCCTAAGCAGATCATCTAGTCCGACTCCCTGCCATGGGCAGGAAAGGATGCTGGGGTCAAATGACCCCAGCTAGGTGGCTGTTTAGCCTCCTTTTGAAGATCCCCCAAGGGTAAGGGCAAGCACTACTTCCCTTGGAAGTTGGTTCCAGCTCCTAGCTGTCCTGACAGTGAAGTAGTGCCTCCTGATATCTAGCTTGAATCTACTCTCAGTCAACTTATGGCCATTGTTCCTTGTTACCCCTGGTAGTGCTTGGGGGAACAGGGACTCTCCCACTGCCTGCTGATCCCCCTTGGCAAGTTTATAGGCAGCCACCAGATCCCCTCTCAGCCTTCTTTTGTGGAGGCTGAACAAGTTCAAGTCCCATAGCCTCTCCTCGTAGGGCCTGCCCTGCTGCCCCCTAATCATGCAAGTGGCCGTTCTCTGGGCCCTTTCCATGTTGTCCACATCCCTCCTGAAGTGCGGCACCCAGAACTGGACTCAGTACTCCAACTGTGGCCTGACCAGTGTCACATAGAGGGGGAAGATCACCTCCTTGGACCTGCTCGTGATGCATCTATGGATGCATGACAAAGAGCGGGTAGCCTTCCTGGCATGCTCCGCACCTTGTGTTTTGGCATGGATGGATCCTGCTGGCACAAAGTAAAGGTAAGGAGGAGAGTGGTGGGGGGTGGGGAGAGGGAAAAGTGGCATTGAGGGGGAGACTGGGGTCTGTGTGGGATGAGAGGCAGGGAGTGCAGAAGCAATAGCAGAGGGCAGCTGTGGTTGGGGTTGGGGCCAGAGATGCATCAGCTGCCTGTTCCCTGCCTCCCCACCCACCCACCCAGCTGCTTTGTGCTTGATTGTAAGGCAAGGGGCTTATTTCCCCATGTTCAAATCGTGTTGTCTTTTAATTAAGTAAATATGGTACTGAAGAGATTAACATGGCTAACTCCCTGCCTCTGTATAAATTTAGGTACTGGAAAAGGTGATTTTTCTTCTTAAGCTCATATAAGTTTTCCTTCCTCATTGGTAGACATCAAGATTTCTGTGGGAAGGATGGAAATTTTTTAGCCAGAGTCAATGGCTTCTCTCCTCGGCATCCACGGCTTGGCAAGAGAGGTGAAATCGCTGAGCCAGGGCTTTGTAACACTGAAGTAGCTGAGGCCTGAAAAGCCAAAGAGAAATGATCAATAGAAATACAGAGTCAGAAAAAAGCATAGTGTTTTGGTTGACTAATATTTTTTCCTTAGGCAATAGCTGTAACAGTACTATCCAAATGGACACGGTTTAGGCCTCCCCCACTCTATTTTCATCAAAGCAACACAATATTGCTGTGTATATATTTTTTTCTGAAAACCCATGCACTTGTAAAATTATTCATGATTCCCAATAGGATTATATATGGAGGAAAGAGCAAGTTTAGCGAAAAGCTCATTTAGTGAAGAGCTTAATCACTTGACTTTAAGCATGAGAGTAGTATGAGCATCATGTATGGGCTAGGCACCATTCTGTATTGGACCAAACATGCTACTTGCTATAATCAAGAATGGCAGGCTCTTCTTGGTTAACAAATAAGAAAGGCAAGATAGATTGAGTGAGGAAAATGAGAATTAAATTTATATTTATTGATAAGACAATCTTTCTGTTCAACTTGTAGAATAGAGTACAAATAAATACAATATTTCAGTGAATGTTTAGTTAGTTCAGCAAACATAAAGGGAAAATAGCAAGACCAACCACATCATATGTAATTTGTGTCCCTTGGTAGCTCACATTCATGTTTTTTTAAT
Source organism: Alligator sinensis (assembly GCF_000455745.1). Taxonomy (NCBI): domain Eukaryota; kingdom Metazoa; phylum Chordata; order Crocodylia; family Alligatoridae; genus Alligator; species Alligator sinensis. The sequence goes on from NW_005842927.1 coordinate 145,693, forward strand.
TAACTTTGGACTGAAACACCACACATTTGAGTTGCCCACATTTTCTTCCATTCTTTTCACAAGGATTATTAGAAATGTGAAGAAAAGGAAGTACAGCATAATCTGATTGTATGGCCTGTAACCTGAAAATAAAGTTATGCAATTATCAAAAATATATATTTATACAAACTTAATAAAAACAGTCAATGCTCATTAAGTACACAGAGCTTTTAGTGCGGTGGCAGCCCTAAAACCATTTATTTTCCAGGGCTTCCAAAACTCACTGCTGGGGCTCCTATTAAAAAAGCTTGGAAAATAAAGAAAGCTGGCAGCTGTGAAACTGACTAGCTCCTGTCAATTTCAAGGTTTCTAACAGCAGCCTTTTGACTGCTGTTTCCCCTTCACTGTTTCCTATTATTTAAAGAGAGTACCAATAATTACAAAGTAGATGGTTACAATTACCAGGAAGATAACCAGAGTATAACTAAGTTACTAAGTAGACAGTGAAGCTGCAGAATGTTATATGTCTAAGCAGTTTCTGCATTTAACTGATATGCAAATAATTAGAGTTTATTGCAGTGTAAGCCATAGGCAGCAAATTGGGATCAAAACCTTGTTTTTCAGTGAAGTAAATGATGTACTTCTCTGGTATGCATGTAAGTAAAGTGTACCATAGTGCCCTCCTAATACTAATCTAAGCCTTTCCCAAAGCACTGTACATAGGAGGAAGTCTGTCTGGTACTGAAGAGTATAGCTGCTCAGTTTGCTGACAGCATGTTGTTTGGTGGAATGAAAGGGAGAAACCAGGTTGCCCCATACAGGTACACTTCTACTGTGCTCTACATCAAACTGACAACTGGTTTTGAGCAAGACCTTTAACTCCTTATTCTGTACTCATTCTACCTAATGTTGGCAAACCATTACCAAACCAGAGGTGATGCTGGCAGATAGCTGAAGCAGATGGGCTATGGAATGATTCTGTGAAAAAAGAAAAAAAGAATGTTTAAGATGACCATGAACTGTATGGCTAGGGACAGACATTGGTGGAGTGAAAAAACTGGAGCCTGAATTGATTCAGTTTTTGCAGGTTAGTCATGCCCCTGCCCCTGTTGCTGGAGCAGTGAGAGGGGAGTGACCATGATGGGGGCTGCAGCCCCTCTTATGGTGTCTTAGAGCACAAGCCTCTTCCCAGTGGGGGGGGCGGGGGGTGGAGGGGGAGAGCTGCTGCAGACTGCATGGGGTGAGCAGTGGCAATACTGGGCAGGTCTTGAGGGCTATGGCCACTGCTCTGAGTCCCAGTGCTGCCGGTCCACCCCATTGCTATCGTGGCAGTCCGCAGCAACTCTGACACCCACTTGTGGCCCCCATGCCAGGAAAAGGATTGTGCTCTAGGACACCATGACAGGGGCTGGTGGAGGGGGCAGGAGGGGCTTATCCTGCTGCTCACCCCATACAGAGAGCGAGTGGTGGTGGTGGTTGGGATGGGCAGACCCTGCTGCAGTCCTACAGGGGCAGAGGGGGGAATAATCCCCCTCCCTGCCCTCTCTGCCTCAGGGGGCCATGGCGGCTGGCATTTGGCCTTGCCTCTGCTGCTGTAGCAGTGAGTGGGGAGTGCCTGGCAGAACCTGGCTCAGGTCTGTGGGACAGGGAAGCAGGAATTAAACCCCCTCCCTGGCCAGTTCACTCCAGGCTACTGTCAAGGCTGGCCATGCCCCCACCGCTAGAGCAGCTAGCAGAAAAATGCAGGTCTGTGGTGGTGGGACAGGGAAGGGTGGGTGTGGGGGGGCATGGCGAGGAGAGAGGAATAAACCTCTTCCCTGCTCCCTTCTGGGGCCAGTGTCTGGCCAGGCCACCGCTCCTGCCTGTCCCTGCTCTAGCTAGGGAGCAGAGGGGCAGGGCCAGCCCTGCTCCACTGGAGCAGAGAGCATGCCAGGATGCTGAGGGACTCTGGTTTAACTTGGACAGAAGTTGCATAAATTGATTTGAGCTCAATCAGTTAAGTCTGATACTACATTCAACCAGATTTATCTCAAATCCGTTTTGACCATTTTGAAACTGGTTTATGTGAACTGGACGTATGTTCTGTTACAGGTTTAAACTGGTTTCTGATCACTTAAACCAGTTTATGTGTAGCTTCTATCCCTAGCCTATGAATTTACTCAATATTAATTTTCCATAGCATTGTAACAGACTCAGTGTCTTATCATGTATGCTGTCAGGACTAGGTTAAAAATGTGATATTTTATGCTATAGGCATTACAGTGAGTCTCCAAACCATTTGGGACTTTAAAAAAATATACATCTAAAAAAGTTACTGATATATATTTTTTTGTCATATGTTCTGTATAAGGTCCCAGGACTTTCATTGATTATGGAGATTGTATTGATTAGCTTTTTAATCATTTATAATCTTTAAATGCCTTTAATGCAGAGAGGACAACACCAGCTGCAGGCATTTATAGTTTGGTATACCAGTCACAAGAGGAATTTAGTGGCAATTATTGACTATGTGTTCGTGACCAAAATTTGTCACAGTAATTTGTTTTCTTTCTTATACAGCTTAAGTCACCAATGTATTATAGGCCTGGGGTTTATTGTTCCTACTGTACATTCTCAAGTGCAATATTTTAGGAAATATGTGTTCATTTAAAATATCTTCAGTTTTAAAAAATGGTGTGTCCAAAGTAATGTACATTGATTTATGGTGCAATACAAACATAGATATAAAGTAACAAAGGTTATTGATCTTGGTGCAATGATACTACCCTACCCAAAATTCAGAAAATCCTAACTTTTAGGCTGCATAAACAACTCTGCTCTCTCCCACTTTTACCTATATTACAAAGCTGTTTTTTTAAGTACAGAACTGTACACTTATCTTTTGGTTAATACACAATTTTAGCAGAATATCAGTGCTACAGTTGTTAAGACTGAGAGCTCTTTTCTATTTAAAGGACAATTTAAATACTAATATCTCCTTTGCCCTGTGGGCTTCTTGTGCACATCTTGGTGATGCAGGGTAGTTCTTGTGTTTCTAATTGGAAGGACTGCTGAGAAAAGGTTTCTTGAGCTGCATCATCCTATTTCACCCTCCCACACTCAGATATTTTCTTTTCTTAACATTGAAAGTTTTAATATTTTCTTTAAAAAACCCACTGCATAGACTTTTGAATTAAACCATCTCTGACCATTACCAAAATGCTCTCTGTCACTCAACATTTACTGTCTAATAAATGTTGGGGAAGCACTATTGAAAATGGTATTCCAAATATAATGTTTGGAATACCAAACATGGGGTTCCAGATTTTACTGAGCTTATTGTTTTTCTCCTCACCCCACATACTGGTATTTCCCTCTCTGCTAGTGGGGCTACTTCAAGCAGAAGACCAGGGAGAAGGCTAAATGATATGTAGCTTGTGGCCAGGTTGTTAGAGTACTTTGCAGGGAAGTAGGAAATTCAGGCTCACTCTATCTGAGTGAGAGTGGTCTGGAGCCTGGATTTACTGCTTCCTGGACAAGCACCCTAACCACTAAGTTTATTGGGCTAAAATTTGGAAGGGTCATTCTTTTCCTCCACTTCCCTCTGATAAGCATGGGATTTTACTCAGCTGTAGTTTTAGGATTTTAACCAGCCTTGCACACACAGCTGGGTAAGCATATAGCATTGCATACTTCCCCTGGCCAGAGTGCAGCTATACCGAATATACCTCTTAGTATGCGGTCGCTTGTACACCCAGAGCCAAAATGCAAACTAAGTGCCAGAAAATGCAGTTATGTGGCTGCATAATTGCTATTTAGTTTTGTAAAGTGAAATGGGATTCTGCCCTTAGCCTGCTTCACAGATGGAGCATATCTGCTAAAACTTAAAACCTCTTTGACCTTCTGTTTGTAACCTTGTCATCCTTTGTGCAAAATACCTTCTGACATCAGACTATTGCTTTTCTCCCATCCAACTGTTTCAATACCCCTTTCACCTCCCAACAAGATGGCAAGATGACCCCTGTACTCCTCTACTGACACAACCTGCACAATACAGCATGAAATGAGGCATGCTGGATCTCACAAGGTATACTTCTATCTAGAGATCAGGCAAAAGGTCTTCATACTCACCCCAGCAGGTCCTGGCCCATCAAGATGACCTTCTATGACAATCACAGCTCTGCCAGACTGCTCCAACTAATCCTTCCAACTCTAAAGACAGGTACATCTAACACAGTACAGCAGGAGTGCTTGAAGATAATTCCCAGTCACTACCTCAAGGTTATATGAACACTACATTTCTTGGCTTGGAGACATTTAATCTTAAACTAACATCACTTCAGTTCCTTGGGTTTTTTTAAGGCTTGAATTTTTATAGATTCACAGATAGGAGGGGGAGAGAGGACCTCAACAGATCACTGAGTCCGACCCCAAATGCCTAAGCAGGGAAGAGTGCTGGGGTCAGATGTTCAATTCAAAATTATGGAAGGCCATGAGGTGCCATTTGGTTATATTAACTCTGCATTAAATGTGATACCACATTATAGGAAAAAAATATTTCTTACAGGTTTTTGTACAACATCAGATACAGGTGTATCTTAGTGTGTATGCATGTAAGGGTATGTATGCATGTAAAACAAGCAGAATCTATGAAAGCCAGATGAAAAGAATAGAACCGTGTCTGAAGCCTGCTCATCCAAACTCTGATTTGAAAATCCACTGGTGTCACCATTACATCCATTTTCCACCAGTGACACCAAATACATCCATTTTCTGGGCACCTAAAAGTGGATCAAACTGTACAACATTAGAGGGAGAAAATATGATCTTTGATAAGTCAGTCCTGATCACATTTTTATAACATGAAATGCCAAAATTAATGTTGTATGTTCAGGCTTAATTCAGTTCTCTGATACTTATATACATAAGTGCCAGGGAACTGAATTAAAGTTGAATACACAACATTAATACTGGTATTTCTTCACTTCAAAGAAATTAATTTTGCAACCATCACATTATTGTATTATAACATTTTGTTTTGTTTTGGGGTTTTTTTTTTAATGGAATATAGCTTGATATAGATTTAACCTAAATTTGTCCTCAAACAGATGTACACAATTACAGTTGACTGCTAGAGTCACTATATAGATCAAAATTAGAATGTCAGGACACCTCAAGAGGCTTTCCACAAGACTTTGTTCTGGCTCCGGTACTGTTTTAATTTTTTTTTTATTGCAGGATTAGAGCGTTTATTGCAGGTGAAAAAAGTTTGAGAGGGGTTGCAAACACTGAAGTTGAGATCAAATCTTTTAACAGAACTTTACTTACACTTCTGATGATCAACCAACACTTGTAACTCTTTGGTCTCCATGATGATGTGCCTGTATTCTCGTCTATCCTGAGCTATCTCCTCCCAGTCCTGTACCTTCAAATTTTTTTCTTATGTTGCCCATCAGCTATTGGTAAGTTCTACCTCAGGGACACTGTCCTATCAATTGGAGCTTATAATTTTGATGTATGCTGATTCCTCCAGGCTCACCACATGGCTGATGTATGCTAATTCCTCTGCATGCACAACACTTGTAATGAGGAGCTGTTCCGTGATATTTCATAGTTTTTTGTTACTGCTTTGCCTCCATTTTCCCCTTACTGGGACATTCACTGATCCAGCTGTCTTCTTGAGAATATTATTTTGAAAACAAATCAGTTTCCATTGGTCTTTCAGTATCGTGCACCAAGGCTCACTCCCATGCAGTGCTACAGGCCTAATAATGGTATTGTATTAGGCCTTAATTTTATTCTTCTAGACAGTGTGTTGGAGCGGAGAAGTCTATTAAGGGCTTTGGTACCTAAACAATAGAAAGGCATCAGGAACTGACAACATGCCATCTGAATTCATTAGACAGCATGGGCCTGGGCTAGCTAGCAAGACACATACGTTAATTCTGCTGATAAGGGAGAGAGAGAAGTTGCCTGATGAACGGAATGAGGCGGTTATATGCCAATTTAATAAGAAAGGTAACAGAGTGTAGAAACTACATAGAGAGAGCTTTTCTTCCAATTGCATGTAAAATGTTGTCATTAGGGGTACACCGATTAAAGATTTTGGGGGCTGATACTGATAGCCGATACTTAAGGAGGCATATTGGCCAATACCGATCTGATATCTGATACAGCTGCCATCAGGTGGTAACTCTGGTGTGGTGGAAGGGGAGCGGGGAGGGAAGAGGCATGGGAGGACAGATCAATGCCCCCCGTGGTGAGGGAGTAAGGGGGCAGGGGCAGGTGTTGCCCAGCCAGGACGGAGGTGTGGGATGGAGGCGTGACTCATGAGTTGGAGGCAGCTCCCACTGCTGCTTGTACCCTAGGAGGTCAGGGGTGGGAGTGGATGGGGCATGTGCCCCCAGATCTGCTTGGCGTGGGGTGGGCTGAAGTTGCCGGGTGGAGCCAGAGATAATGCTGTGTGGGGCTTTTCTTGCTGGGGGCTGGGCTCAGAGCAGGCTCACACAGTGCTGGGAGGAGGCTACAGCCACCCCAAACTTCACTGCAGCTCCACTCCGAGCCTCACGCCACAGCCCGCCACAGGCACAATTTTTCCTGGCACTTGGATGGAGGCTGCTCATTCAGCTGGCGATGTAGCAGGCAGTGGCACAGGGCTGGGAGCAGAGATGTGGCAAAATTTGGGGTGACTTCTCCAAGCGCCACTGGATCCCACTCTGAGCCCAACTCCTGGCAGGAAAAGCCCTACCTAGTGTTTTCTCTGGACCTACGCCGCAGCTGCAGCCTGCCCCATGCCATGCAGATCCAGGCCCCCTGCACTCTCAGGGTGCAAGTAGCAGTGGGAGCTGGTTGCCCCCCATGAGCCGCATCTCTGTCCTGTGACTCCCCTTCATCCCGGCTGGGCAACACCTGTCCCTGCCCCCTCCCTCCCCCACCGTGGGGGGGCATTGATCTGCTCCCCCATGCCCCTTCCCTTCCAATTTACCAGCTGGAGGCAGCTCTCCATGCTGCTGGCTTTGGTCCTTGCTGCGCTGTGGCTGCGTGCAGCAAGGGCATTTATCAGTCAAATTAATGGCCCATTAGGCTGATATCTGATATAGACAATTTTCTTTATATCGGTACCGATCTGATATTGGACTGATGTATCAGCACACCTCTAATTGTCATACGTTTTATTGCAACGACCTTCTCTGTACATAGAAGAAAACTTAGTGGATTATCAATGTGGCTTTCACAGAGGTAGATCTACAGTAGACCAGATCTTTGCTTTATGACAGTTTATGGAAAAGTACTGGAAATATGGACTTTAAACAGGTTTATGACAGCATACATAGATAGAGCCTTTGGAACATAATGGTAGAATTTGGATTCCCTAAGAAACTTATAAAAATGATTAGAGTATGTCTGACAGACATGAATGAGAGAGTTAATGTGGAAGGAAACCACTCTGATGCCTTCAGCATTGCAATTGGCCTGAGACAAGGTGATGCACTTTTCCCACTATTGTTTAATCTGGGGTTGGAATGAGTTTCAGATCAGTGACTGAAATTGAAGAAGGGGTCCTACCTGGGGGATTGTACAACATTTTGGGGTATTCAAACAACTTAGACATTGTTTGCAATAGCACTAAAGGACTCTGTAGAATATGTAAGATTTTAGAATGTACAGTCAAGAGAGTAGGGCTTAGTGAACAGAAGAGCAATATATACACCGATATATAGAGGCCACTTGCAAGAATAGAACTGAAAGAGCAGAAGAGGACCTTTGTGTGGGAAACAATAACTTCTAGAGGGTTCAAGAATTCATGCATCTTGGTTCCTTGTTGGCTAACACCAACAAGATTTATCAGGGAAACGATTTAAAGGATCCAGAATGGGAATAAAACAGCTGCAGCCCTTGATAGACTTATTAGGTCCAAGATACTGTCCAGAAGAATCCTAACAAAAACACTTTCTAAATAGTAGGACAATGGAACTAGCTAGGGAAGTTGTAAAACCTCCTTCACTGAAAACATTTAAGAGGCTCCATAGGTTTATGTCTAGGATGGTTTAAGACTAGCTTATCTTGTATCTTTGTGTGGTTCTAGACCACTTCAAAGCTATATTTGATTGAATAAAATTGATCCACATGTTGCTGAATATAGGTAATGGTAATTGTTGGTTCTAGATTTAGGACCAAGAGGCCTTGTTCCAGATGGGAACCTCAGACTGACCACGACCTTTCCATTTGACAGTAGGCAAATTTATTGATACACATTGATAACAGAAAAGAAGCAATACAAACAAACAAGCAATTCTAGATATCTACCAAATCCTAGGGCTATCATCAGAGTCAAAATACATCTGGCCAGGATATGGGCTTCACTCTGAGGCTCTCTCTCTTAGGTGTCAGTATGTCAGCAGTCTAGAGGTGGGATGCTGAGATCCACATCCCCACTCTAGTGGGGTGGATGAGATGGCCTAGTAGTGTGTCCTCAGGGACCCTTCCCAAAGAACAGGGACCACTCTCAGGGAGAAGGATGGGGAGGGACTGATGTGACTGTCTCTTGAGTCTGGGGGAGGGGCAGGGGGCACAATTTGTGGGTGGGCGCAGGGGTGGGCTAAAAGCCCCATATCAACTCATATACTTTTGTGCCGCGGCTTAGTGTCCCCCACAACATGCCCCTGGCCCACACGGCAAAAATCTTCAGAAATAAAACTGCCCCACTTTTGGGGGCTAATCTCAGTGTGGGGGGGGCACATGCCCCCCTGTGGCCCCCCTACCAGTCGCCTGTGGGAGGGACAACGGGGAGGGATTGACTGGAACACTTTGTTACTCAAATCTCTGCTTTTGTATTCTTCTTCCCTCCTGATGGCTCTTCATCCGTGGCTATCTCTGGTTGGTCCCTCTATGTGGTCACATGTCCATATAGCTTTTTGGGCCTTCTCCTAATTTTGTCTGTTCCCCCAAAACAGGGACTCAGACCCCCCTGCTCTGGGGTCTTGTTAGCTGGTGCCACAGTTAACTCGTGTTATGGGCAGTGTAGTAAATACTTTCTCTGTTCCCAGACTGTCTGTCTTTGTTATGTTAGATAGCCTGTCTGCTTCCAGGGCTGTGAGACTGTGAGACCTGGACTTTTAGAAATCACTTAACCCCTGCTGCCTATCCTGAACCATTCTAATGCATATACATATACTTATGAGACATTTCCCCCAAAACAAACCTTTAAATATCATTTTCTAAGCCAACAGTAATAATATATTTGATATCTTCTGGATTCTGTTTGTTTAGAACTGTAGTTTTAATGTTATTTCCTCCCCTAAATTTTCTTCTATTAATATAAGAAGGTATTATATTAATAATATACAATCCTAATATACAATCCTTAAGGCTCAGAGAAAATCCATAAAAAACCCTCTTGGCTAAGCAGGGAAGTTGCATCCCTCCTACAGAAAAAGAAAGAGGTGCATAAACAATGGAAGCTTGGGACAGCCTCTAAGGAAGAGTACTTGACAATGGCTCACACTTCTAGAAAACAGATTAGGCAAACTAGGGCAGAAACTGAACTAAAACTAGCTACAAGAATCAAGGACAACAAGAAGTCCTTCTTTAGCTACATAGGGAGTAAAAGTAATGGGAGTGTGCAATGGGAGTAAAGGGGAGTAAAAGTAATGGGAGTGTGCAGCCGCTGCTCAATACCTCAGGATACCTGGTCACTACCACTCAGGAAAAAAGGGAACTCCTAAATGACTACTTTGCCTTGATCTTTCACAAGACCCAGGGGAGCAACATGCCAGGTAGGGCACAGAACAAGCAGGGTAGGATTGACACCATTCCCACCGTTGCCATAGAACTGGTGTATGATCAATTAAAGAAATTAGATGTATATAAATCAGCAGGACCGGATAAACTCCACCCAAGAGTGCTGCAAGTGTTGGATAAAGTAATCGCAGAGCCCCTGGCAAAGGTCTTTAAAAAATCATGGGCCTCTGGAGAAATCCCAGAGGACTGGAAGAGGGCCATTGTTGTACCCATCATCAAGAAGGGGAAGCGTGAAGACCCGGGAAACTACATGCCAATTAGCTTAATTTCTATTCCAGGGGAAATCCTAGAAACATTCATCAAAGAGGCTATATGTGACAAACTTGCAGATGGCATGATACCGAATGACAGCCAGCATGGCTTGGTCACAGGCAGGTCTTGTCTGACCAACCTCATTTTCTATGATTAGGTGACTCATCCCCTGGACAAGAGAAAAGCAGTTGACATCATATACCTCGACATCCAGAAAGCCTTTGACCTGGTATCCCCTGAGGTACTAATCAGAAAACTGGAAGATATTGGACTCAACTGCGGGACCATCAAGTGGGTGTGAAACTGATTGCAGTGTAGAACACAGAGTCCAAATGAATGGATTGGTGTTGTCCTGGCAATGATATGGGCAGCAGCGTACCCCAGGGGTCGGTACTTAGTCCAGTGCTGTTCAATATCTTCATCAATGACCTGGATGAGGGGGGTGAAAAGCCCATTGTCCAAGTTCACAGATGACACCAAGATATGGGGTTGTACGGACACACCTGCATATAGGTTGCAGATACAAGCAGACCTAGACAGGATAGCATGTTGGGCAGAATGGAACCAGATGAGGTTCAACACAGAGAAATGCAAAGTGCTGCACCTGGGAAGGAAGAACCCCTAGCACACCTACAGGCTGGGCATCGCTAAGCTGACCAGCACTACAGATGAAAGGGATCTGGGGGTAACAATAGACCCCAGCATGAATATGAGCCAGCAACGTGACACAGCAGCCGCTAGGGACAATAAAACTCTGGCATGCATCAGTTGATGCATCTCCAGTAAATCCAAAGAAGTGATTCTCCCACTTTACTCAACATTGGTGCAGCTGCAGCTGGAGTATTGCATCCAATTCTGGGCACCGGAGTTTAACAAGGATGTCCTAAAGCTCAAGAGGGTCCATAGAAGGGCCACCCTCATGATCAGGAACTTGCATGGCAAGCCATATGATGAGAGGCTGAGGGGTCTCAGACTCTTTAGCCTACAGAAAAGAAGGCTGAGGGGGGATTTGATTGTGGCTTACCACTATATCAGAGGTGTACATCAGGGGCTCAGTGAACAACTCTTCACCAGGGCACCCTGGGGGAAAACTAGAAACAATGGCCACAAACTTCTGGAAGATAGTTTCAGGCTTAAAAATTGGAAAAACTTCTTTACAACTAGGGTGTCCAGACTATGGAACAAGCTTCCACCAGAGGTGGTGCAATCATCTACCCTAAAGGTATTCAAGAGAAGACTGGACGGTCACCTGGCTGGGGTCATTTGACCCCAGATTTCTTTACTGCTCATGCAGGGGGCTGGACCCAATGATCCTTCAGGGTCCTTTCCAGCCCTATGATTCTATGATTTCTATTACAGTGGGTAGGAATGCATTATTTTAATCTATACTAAAATGTAAGTGCAAAGATTATAATGAATTTTTACTGATTATTTTTGCAGTGTATTTCAGTGTATTAAATTTAATTGATATTTAATTGTATTATAATTTTGTCTGCCACACAAGAGTCTTAAGGAGAAAAATTGAAAATCTGATACACTATATATCTTGCTGAATAAAGTACAACTGTACAACTTCAGTTCTGTTGCAGTCAGGAAATCTATGCTACAGAAATGAGTTAAGGGCACCATTAAATATAAAAATTAGGGTTTGGGGAAGAATATACTTTCAGAAAGGATACTTCTTCATAATGATATTGGGGCCTGAGGGGAATGATCTGGAGTCCAAGGAAGAACATCAGAGCACAGAGAAAAATAGTTAGAACACATAAAGCAATTAGGAATCTAGATACAAATGTGGCAGCCTGAGGAAAGACATTTGTCTTTTATATGGGATTATAGTGGCTTTAGCCACTTATACTTTTATGTTATGAATCTATTGACATGCTCCTTAATTGCATATCAGAAACAAAAATACTATACAGTGAAATTAAACATGGAGGCTGTTTAAAAGCCAATGAAATATGATAGATTTACTATATAAAATAATCAAACCTCTGTTCAGTCTATTCTAAAACAGTTAGATTCCTTATAGTTATCCTTCATAGTCTTTGCAACTTCTGTGTGTGTGTGTGTGTGTGTGTGTGTGTGTAATAATTAAATTCACTTTAAGAATTTGGGGCATATTTTATAATCCCTGAGAAATCATGTCTGTGAGCATTACAGTGGAAAGAAAAGTATTCAGTTTCTGGTTTGTCATATAGTGTTTGTTATTAATACAGTTGTCTGTAAAATAATAGAAAATGAAATGCCTTCAATAAAAATAATTGTTAAAAATAAATTTAAAGTTGATAGTCTACAAGTACTATTGTGGGGGTCTAAAATGAATAAGCTATTTGTGGCCTAGATCCTAGTCTGCCTGCTAAACATCTGAGTCTACGTGGACTACACTTGCCCAAAAATATACACCTCACCATAGAAAATTGATTCTATTTTGCCCATAAGAGCCATAGCTCACCCATTGTCTCAATGGGCAGCCCTGTGTGCTTCCAGAGCATGCAAGCAATGAGCTAAGAGGTACCTATAGCAATCTTTAAGAAATATTTAGCACAAGAATGTTTAAATTCTGGTGTCTGACTCAAAGCTGCATTGAGAATCCTGTGTTGATACATTCTGCCCTGGAGAGATGACAGAGGAAAAGAGTACACCCACCTCTTGCCCAGTAGTTCAGTAGTCAAGGCATTGGCTCAGGAAGTGGGTCTTCCTCAGCCTGAGGGGTTTTGAACACAAACCTCCTATTTCCGAAAAATCTCCTAGCCACTCGACTAAGGGCTAGGTGAAGTGGAGGATATTTTCTCTCTCTCCTGTTGTTGCTGGGCCACTGGGAGGAAAGGAAAGCAAATGTCATTGGGACTGGAAAGAGTGATTTGCTAGCAGTAGCAATTTTATGCAGCAGCTGTACTAGAAAGTCTAAAATAAGGCTTCAGTGATTTACTAACATAATTAATAAATTATTTTTTCAATAATTTTCAAATCTTCTCCCTCGCATAATCCTTCGTCTTCAATTTCCTTTAATCTGTAGTTTAGGACATTCTTTTTATGAAGAAGATGGGTTTGAATTAGACCAAGGAGTGATTTAACCCAAGTATGATGACCTTGGCAATGATGACACAGGTAGCTAGTGAAGGTGTTCCGAAGGCAGGTAAAAGGTTAGGCAGCATGGCATTTTACAGACTAAACAGTTTAAAGAGGCATAAGCTTTTGCAGATAGTCATCTTCTTCATGATATGCTATGAATTGACTGGCAGAAAGGACAGATTTTATATAAAAGGGAAAGGAAAAAGGAAGGGCATGATCACTAGGTTTTGTAAACACAGGCAGACATGAATAAGAAGATATTTTATTGTGGACCATTTGTCTGTCTTTAACTGGTTACTCCGTAACTGAGGGACCATGTCCAATTCTCATGCCTTCCAAATTAGGGAATGTCTGTAAATTAACTTTTGTTTTTACAGAGGAGACATCACTAAAAGCAGTAATAAGTGGGTTGATTAGACAAGTGAACAAAGCAATTAACATCTGGAGGGACCCCCCAAGTTAACAGCTATTTTGGGTAATGGGATAAGAATCCATAGTCCTTGTTGAGACCAATGTTTAATATAATCCAGTCTGTGGATCAGTTCCTGTTCTGCAATTCTATGTTCAAGTTATTTTTAAAGCTTTTGCTGTTGTTGTTTGATTGTTTAAGAAGAGCTACTCTGTGGCTGGTGATGTCCAGAAAGGTTAAAGTGTTCTGCCACAGGCTTTTGTGTATTTATGGAACTGATGGCAAATCAGTGCCCATTTGTTCTTTTACATAGAGATTGCCTCGTCTGGCCAATGTAGAAAGCAAAGAACACTTTAAGCAGGTGATGGCATATATGATGTTGGTGGAGGAGCAGATGAATGAGCCCCAGCTGATATCATTTGCGTTGCTTGGTTTAGTGATGATATGTTCTGTGTTGAAAGGGTACAGCCGCATCTGGATTTGTAGCAGAGTCTTGTGCCTTGGTGAGAATTTGAGGTAGGCTTTCAGGGGGTGGAGATTAAATTATTTCTTAAGAAATGATTACCGTATTACTTGAATACAAGCCATAGTTTTTCCCCACAATCAGCTTGAGGGGAAAAAAAAACCTCATTATCTTGCATTCATATACAAGGAAATCTGACTAAACATATTGTCTATTATTAAACTGCTACCAAGACCAGTATGTGCTCAGTAATGGAAACCAACTATAAAGCTGATTAAATACAGCCGACACTGAGCATGACTATAAAACATATAGCCTGTATGGGGCAAGTACTGTATGCAGATTTTTAAAAATTATTAATATATTTTGTGTTCCAGGTCAAATCAGCCAAATCAGTTCCAAATCATATCGATTTGAGCAGAACTCAATTGTTCCAAAAAAGATATTGATTGAGCAGGCACAAGTCAATCATTCTAAATACCATGTATGGTGCTATAACTGGCAAGCATCCTCCATCCCAGGCCCTCATCCTGGGACTTGATATACTCCCAAATCCACCAGCAGGCATTCTACATACAGTCCCAAGCTCGGAGCTCTTGAGATTCAAATGCCTCCACTTGATCTTAAGCCCACAAGAGGCTAAGAAGGGGAAAATATACAGATTTATTTTCTTTGGAAATGTTTTTGTATTGTAGGTCAAATTAGCCAAATCAGTTCTGAATCCTCTTGATTGAGGCCCCCATTTCTATCAAGTAGGAGTGTAGCCAAGATCCTCCCACTGGAAGCTGACCAGTGGGAAGTTAATTACAAGATTCATGTAGGGCTTCCTGTCTGCAGTGCATTGGACAGGGGTGCACCTTCCACTACACAATGCCATTTAAATCCTCTTCTGGTCAGTTAACAACAGTGCAGCAACTACACTTGTTTTTGGCCTACAAGAGGCTGAGCAACTGATAGGCACAGATTTACTTTATTAGAAAATGTTAAATGTTAAGGTTACAAAGTTCAAAGCGAAGGAAGGAACGAGGGGCAACATAGAGGATGGGGGTAGGGACAGGGGCGCAATTAAGTTGAATATAAAACATGCAGCCAACTAAGCCTGAGGCCGAAGGGAGTGGGGAGGAGGGGAGCACAACGCTTTATAGAGTTAGGAATATACTGGAGACCTCGCACAATGTTGCCGCATTCAGGTTCGGAGGTGGTTTACATAAAGTGCACAGTCAGTTAAAGGTAGTAGGATGTGGGATACAGCTGTGGGGGTTGGGAAAAGTCCAGGCTAGGTGAGGATGTTCAAAGATCATTAGGTGTAGGGGCAGGGTGCTGTTGAGTGGACCCTCCCTGTTGCTTCCAGTCATCTGTCTGGTGGGGTCCATGTACTGGTGCTGTCCCGTGATGTGTTCCACATAGATATCCTGGGACCAGCGGATGGTGTCAGACACTATGAAGTGTCACATCCATTTGGCATAGTGATGCAGGATGCTCTTGTTGCTGGGGTCCCATGCTAGGAGTCCCCCGACCATCAGTGCCTTGACTGTCAGGTTGTATCCCCAGCTTCTCAAGGTGTCTGCCTGCGGCTGATATTTGTCTCGCTTCCACTTGTGGGCCTTGATAAAAGCTTGCTGCCAGTTTTTGAACAGGATTGTGACATCCACCGTCATGATTTGCTTGTAGTCCTCATTGGTCGCAATTATGTCCAAGCACAGCTGGCTCTCTCAGCCTGGGCTGGTGCAGTTGACTGACATGGTCTCCACTGAGGCTGGGATGGCCTTAACCAGCCAGTCCTGAATGGCATTGTGGCGCAGCTGCCACACACTGTCATGGGGCTTGCAGGTATACAGCATGTACGGGACAGTCTCTGCCTAGTAGCTACAGTATCAGCACCTCTTGTCGAAGTTCCCATACAAGATAGTGTTATTGAGTGACAGGCAGTTGAGGCAGGCATGGTAGTTAAAGCACCAGTCCATGAACCGTGTAAAGCTCCTGCTATGCACGAGGTGGTTGCTGGCGTCCCACTTGGAGGTGAGTTTGAAGACCTTGCCCCGGTCGGGTTTTGCCCTCAGGTTGCTGGTTTATTTGACTTGGACAGCATCCTTCAGGAACCATTCCAGGGTCCTCATGCAGGGGGACCTGGTGATGCGATTGGCATTGGGGGCCAGGAGCAGCGAGACTCCCAGCTCCTAGCATTCCTCATTCCGGGTCCAGGCTCAGTTAATGCACTTCCTAAAGCGGTGTGTGGCATTGTGAGCTCGGCTCCACAGTGAAGCAAAGTCCCTGCCATTCTAGCTGAACTTGCCCTCCAGTGAGCTGCTCAGGACAATGGCTAGATCATGTCCAGTGGGTTGCTTTGTGATCCTCTTGTGCGCCGTCTCCTTCAGGGTGTTGATGGTGATGCTGCACACCGTCTCATCCAGGCAGGTCAGGAGGCAGAAGGCATTGGTGATCACTATAATGTCATAGGGGTCTCCCATATGGGGCACATTAGCACCTCCCTGCCAGTAGGGGACGTGCAGGATCTTGTTGCTGGCTTGCAGCGGCCAGTGCAGCCACTTCTTGAGCAGCACACTACACTTGATCTTAGGCCACAAGAGGCCAAGAAGGGGCAAATATACAGATTTGGGGGGAGGGGGCGGGAATTTTTGTATTTACAGGTCAAATTAACCAAATCAGTTCCAAGTCCTTTTGATTGAGCAAAACTCAATTGTTCAAACACCATATGTGGTGATACAACTGGCAAGTATCTTCCATCACAGACTTTTTCAGATACTCCCAAATCCATTAGCTGGCATCCTATGGGCAGGCCCAAACCCTGAGGCTTGGGGTTCAGATTCCCCCAAGTCTCACATGCCCTTAACCAAAGGCCACAGGAGCAAGCTAGGGAGCAGTCTCCCGTTTCCATAAAGTAGGCATTTAGGTCCAAAAGTAGGCATTTAGCAAGATCAGGTCCAAATCCTTTTGATTAAGAAAAGCTCAATTGTTCAAACACTATATGTGGTGCTGCAACTGGCAAGTATCCCCCACCCCAGACTGAAAAGTCTGGGGCTTCAGATACTTCCAAAACCATTGGCAGGTATTTTATGTGCAGGCCCAAGCCCAGAGTCCTGGGGTTTGGATGCCCCAAATTTTGCTTGCCCTCAGCCAATGGCCACAGGAGGAAGCCATGGAAGAATCCCTCATTTCCCTAAAGTAAGAGTGTAGCCAAGATCCTTTTACTGCAATCTGGCCAGTGGGAAGCTAACTATGAGGCTCTTGTAGGGAGTCCTTTCTGCATTTGGACCAGGGCTCACCCTGCACTATACACTGCCACTTAAATCCATTTTGGCTTGGGTACCAGACAAGTCCAGCAGCTACACTTGATGGGACAATGATAGGATTGTGCAGCCCATCTGAATAACATGCATGATAGTGCCCAGGGTGTTGGTGCATGAAAGTTGCACAGGGTGCTCTCCCCTACCCTGGGGGTCTTCAAGAGGAGGTTAGATAGGCATCTAGCTGGGGTCATCTAAACCATATGCAGGGGGTCGGATTCAATGATCTATTGAGGTCCCTTCCGACCTTAACATCTATGAATCTATGAAAGTACCTAAGCACCAGCTCAGTGAGTACAGTTTGACTTTCTCTTCATTCCCACAGCTGAGCTGTGCCTTTCATAGTATCATAGTACTTAGGGTTGGAAGGGACCTAAACAGATCGTCAGGTCTGACCCCCTGCCCTGTGCAGGAACGGGTGCCGGGATCATATGACCCCAGCCAAATATCTGTCCAGCCTCCACTTGAAGACTCCCAAAGTAGAAGAGATCACCACCTCCCTTGGGAGCCCTTTCGAGCGCCGGCCAGCCATAACTGTAAAGTAATGTCTCCTGATGTCCAGCCTGAACCTTTTCTCTAACAATTTGTGGCTGTTATTCCTAGTAACCCCCGGTAGTGCCTGGGGGAACAGAGCCTCACCCAATTTCCACTGGTCCCCTCTGGTGAGTTTGTAAATGGCCACCAGATCCCCTCTCAGCCTTCTCTTGTGGAGGCTGAATAGATTCAGGCCCTTTAGCCTCTCTTTGTAGGGCCTGACCTGCTGCCCCTTGACCATGTGAGTGGCCCTCCTCTGGACCCTCAGTGCTAGCCACATCCCTCTTGAAGTGCAGTGCCCAGAACTGGACACAGTACTCCAACTGTGGCCTGACCAATGCTACATAGAGGGGAAGGATCACCTTCCTGGACCTGCTTGTGATGCACCTATAGATATACGACAAGGTGCAGTTAGCCTTACTGACCGCTTCTTCGCGTTGGTGGCTCTTGTTTCTTTCCCATTTCCAATGAGTCCTGGCTTTTAACAAGCCTTAAATGTTTGGCAGACATCACCAAGACAGCTTACCTCTGTCACCTCCTCTATCAGCCTGTTGCATGTGATTATTGTGGCCCTACCTTCCATGGGGTGGAGCCAGACCTGCACCTCAGCTGCATATAATTTTTTGGAGGATCCCAGGACTCATCACAGGAACACCCAGTTCCAGTCATGAATGGGGGCACTAACTGGCACATAGATCCTTCGTGGAAGGTATCTGGAGTACACACACATACTGTGGGGTCACCATATCTTGAAACTTCAATGAACTTGAAGGCTAACTTCAGTGTGCTCAGGAGATTAGTTAGTGAGATGTTAAAGCTCAAGAGCATTGGCGAAATGGGGGTCCAGGAATGGTGGTTGTTCCTCAAGGGAGCAATCCTATGGGAGCAGAAGGAGATAATCTCATTGTGCATAAAGGGGGGCAAAGGGGTCAAGAAGCCCTCTTCGCTGAACAGGGAAATCCAGGAAAACTGTTAGGGTAGAAAAATTCCTCTGAATTTTAGATATCTCTAGAATAAAGTAGGAGCTGAGCAGGATGTTTGATTACTTAAGTGACTATGTCCTTTTTAAATTCTTTTTGTTACTGTATCCCTAAGCATGCAAATTACTGATGAGGATTTACCATTGGATTTGCTGGCTAATCATATTGGGCACTTCTAAGAATTTTACTCTGAATCTCCATGGTCTTTAATCAGGGAACCCAATCTTCCATTTGATACATGCTGGTTTATCTATATCTCTCTCAACATGGCTGAGGAAAAAGCACTGGTTTATCTTCTATTTTCCTTGGGCAACACAGCTTTACTTTTTAGTACTACTGTTTGTTTATATTGTAGAGCCTTTTAAAAAGTAAGGTAAGTGTGCTTAATTAAGGTTGAGTGAAAAACCTAATTACACATGGCTACTTAAGATGTACAACCCATACATTTTAGCGTGGAGCCTAAAGTTCACATTAACATGAACATATTTGAAGTTCTTAAAGGAATCAGTCACTCCCAGGCAGAATTTTGTGCATTTCCTGGAGCTCACTCACAAATCCTTCCCCATCACACTATGGAAATTGTTTATTTTAATAAGTTCAAGTTCATTGTTAAAAAGCAAACTCACCTCTTTTTAGCTTTCCCCCCCCCCCCCCCCAAGACTGTCCTCCCCTTGCCCAAGTAATTTGGCGGATGTCTGCCTCATTTGTTTATCCAACACTCTAATTTCAAGGCTGTTTGGCCAGGTGACTTCCTGAGTACCCAAAGACTGTATGTCTGGAGGACCAGGTAGTCTGATGATTACCATTGGTTAGAAGATGTAAGAAATACTCTTAAAAAAAAGTATTACCATGTTCATTTTAAAATGCTGCAGCCTCTGAACAAAGGCTTAGAATAAAAGGCACACTCTAATGAAAAATATTTCAGGCTTACAGCTGCTTTTCAGAAAACCTTTCTGTTACATTTGAAACTGATATTACAGTGGGAAAAGCCTGTGAAACATTCGATGTGTGGTGATATTACTTTTAATAAATGCTAATAGCTATTAGCAGTGCATTAGTGGATTATGGTACACTCAACTCACCTGACCCAGAATATGATGAATTGCAATATGAAGTGATGGTAAATGTAATATAAAATGGCAAGGAGAAACTGAATTCTCCCACCACTTTAACCACAGTTGAAAAGAACTACTCATAATGTGCAAAGAGGAGGAGGTCCTTCTTTCTGCATTAGGAACATAAGACTAGTGAGAAAGTTGTATGGCTACATTATGATCCCACTGCTGTTGCTAGTACTATTCTTTGGGCTCTACCCACAAACTTGTTCCTGCTCACAAATACTAGCATACACAAATCTGGAAATGTGGCAGTGAAACAGTTCCTAGGATGTTCCACTGCATCTTGAGATCTCATGTATAGTTTAGAGCACCTCATAGAGTGCATTACCAAATTTGGCATCTATGATCAGAAGTAAGGGATTTTTGGATATACAGTGGAGGAACAACAAGGAAAAGAAATATTGTGGACATAGCTAAAGTAGCTTCCTGCATCATCTCCTGCTATTGCAAGCATGGGCAGATCAAGGATTTCATAAAGGAGGATGTCAGATGTGCTTCCTCCTCCTGCTCCCACACTCTCCCCCAAAACCAGTACAGACAGTGTGGCCACAGGAGCAGCAGTAGGGGACTGGGACTTTTAAAAAGTCCTTCAAGCAGGTAAAAATCTTCCCTTTGCATTCCTGATTGCAAGCAACTAGATCAAAGAACTCTCATAAAATGATCAAGCTCCATCTTAAAACTCATTACAGTTTTGCTCTCATTGCTTGAAAGCTGCTATAAACCCTTTTCCAGTTTGGAATGAAATGATGTAAGTAACCTTGTCAAACATTAATGTAACAAGCCAAATGTTATAAAAGAATGCTAGCAATAAGGCTGCCAGGCTGCCAGTTGATTTACTTAATATAGTTATGGGATTGCATACTAAAAATCAGAAACCTGTCACAATGGATAAGTGGAAGAGGAGGAAACTTTCTTTTTCACATTGGACTTACCTTTGCTGCCACTGAACGGGCAGTAAATTCTCACAAACTCCAGTGGAAGCTGTTAAGCCATCCTGAGCAACTTCCTTTTATTCTTTTAGTTATTCAGTGAAAGGACTCTATATGATTTACAGATCAGAGTAGTGAATATCTGGCCAAAGTTTGTCATAGTTTCTAGGGTTGGAAGGGACCTGAATAGATCATCAAGTCCGACCCCCCTGCCCTGGGCAGGAACGAGTGTTGGGATCATAAAACCCCAGCCAGATATTTATCCAACCTGCTCTTGAAGACCCCCAAGGTAGGGGAGAGCACCACCTCCCTTGGGAGCCCATTCCAGAGTCTTGTAGCCCTAACCATAAAGTAATGCCTCCTGATATCGAGCCTGAACGTGCTGTCAATCAATTTGTGGCTGTTATTTCTTGTTATCCCAGGTGGTGCATGGGGGGGACAGAGCTTCACTTATTTTCCACTGGTCCCCCCTGGTGAGTTTATAGATGGCCACCAGATCCCCTCTCAGTCTTCTCTTGTAGTGGCTGAATAGATTCGGGCCCTTTACTTTATCTTTGTAGGGCCTGGCCTGCTGCCCCCTGACCATGCGAGTGGCTCTCCTCTGGACCTTCTCAAGGTTAGCCACATCTCTCTTGAAGTGCAGAGCCCAGAACTGGATGCAATACTCCAACTGTGGCCTGACCAGCACCGCATAGAGGGGAAGGATCACCTCTCTGGACCTGCTTGTGATGCATCTGTAGATGGCATGATAAGGTGTGGTTAGCCTTACTGACTGCTTCCGTGCATTGGCAGATCATGGTCATCCTAGAGTCAATAATGACTCCGAGATCCCTCTGAGACATTGTGTTGTTGAGAAGGGTGTTCTGCAGCCTATGGGTGTGTTGTAGGTTCCTTCTCCCTAGATGCGTGCATTGGCAGATCATGGTCATCCTAGAGTCAATAATGACTCCGAGATCCCTCTGAGACATTGTGTTGTTGAGAAGGGTGTTCTGCAGCCTATGGGTGTGTTGTAGGTTCCTTCTCCCTAGATGCAGCACCTTGCACTTGTCTGCATTGAATTCCATTCTATTCTCATCCGCCCACCTCTGTAACCTGTCTAGATCTAGTTGGATTCTGTCCCTCCCCTTCAGTGTGCCCACTTCTCCCCACATCTTTGTGTCATCAGCGAATTTGGAGAGTGTACTTTCCATGCCCACCTCCAAGTCACTGATAAAGATGTTGAACAGCACAGGCCCAAGGACCAAGCCCTGGGGAACTCCACTGCCCACAACCCTCCAGGTCGAAAATGACCTGTCCACCACCACTCTCTGGGTGTGACCATTGAGCCAATTTGCCACCTATCTGACCATGTAGGCATCAATACCGCAGTTGCCTAGTTTTTTTTGTTTTTTTTTTAAATGAGAATGGGGTGAGAAATAGTGTTAAAGGCCTTCTTGAAGTCCAGGTAGACGACATCCACCTCAGCGCCCACATCCAAGGACTTTTTGTGACCTGGTCGTCAATATTATATACTGGGTGAGGCCCTAAACTTAATGTGATTTTGAAGATTTAAGGTTGCAAAGAATTAGTGTAAAGATGATAGCAATGTAGTCTGTACATAAAACTTGGGAAGTAGCTTTCTCTAGCAGCTAAAGCAGAGTTAAAAGAATAAAAACTACAATGCTGTTAAGTAACTACAATGGTAACCAAGTAATCAGCCATTTCCACAGATGCAGAAATGTTATAACTAAAATATAACAGCATATCCAAATTAATTTAGTTGAAGAGAAAACCCATGCTTGCTTTATATTACTGGTCATGTCATTAAGTATTAAAAATAAGTCTAGTTTTTGCACAAAAACTAGCAAAAAAACCCCTACAATCATAAACTACTATTTAATTTTAATTTTGAATCCTCCCTTGGATTCAACTGAGGATGTTTTAATTGAACTTGAACTACAATTGACTATATTAGAATTCCAGTAATTTATTAAGATCAGTTGTACTGTGTGTGCTTGGGTACCCTCTCTTAAATGAAACTATAGAATTTTCCATACAGCTACTGAAAAAATATATTCCTGAAACAAATATTAAATTCTGAGCTGGGAAAAGTGAATCTCACCTTGCAGCTTGACCAAGAAAATATTTTAGTATCAATCTTGGCACATCTACACATGAAATTAGTGCGACACAATAAACTCCAGTGCTGCTTGTACCAGAGTTTATTGCTCCCTGGTGCAGCATTTACACATGTGATCAGGACTGCAGCATGGTAAGCCAGGGCAGTGCAGCTGTGGCTGGCAGGTGGCCCAGGGATTCAGCCTGCCAGGCCAGAGCTGTTCCTCTTCAGCTCAACTGTGGAGGCAAAAAATAAAACTATGGAAGGGGACACATATTTGTCCATGCCTTGCCCCTCACTCCCAAGCCACAGCCCACCCCCCAAGCCCTGCTGCTGCTCTTAACCCCTGACCCACAGTCCCCCACCCCCCAAACTATGCTGATACCCCTTACTCCCAACCTGAAGCCCCCAGCTACTGCCTGTTCCCAGTGCTCCCAACCCACAGTCCCTCTACCCCCCTGATGCCCCTCACTCCCAAACCACAGCCCCTTAACTCCCACAGCCCTGCCAGTGCCCCTCACTCCTGACCCACTGCCTCCTGTTCCCCCCAGCCCTGCAAGCATTTCCTGGCTGCCCCACCTTTGTGAGCACAAGCACCAGCGTGGCCTGGCCACGCAACTCCCTGATGCCCCTCCCCCCACTACCTTCCCCCGCTGGAGCAGCAAGCACTTCCCCCACCCTGCTGCAGCCCAGTGCTGGGGAAAACATTGATGTGGAGCACAGAAAAATACCAAATTCCAGACATTTGTTGATATTAAAAAAAAAACCGTCTGGACGGAGCTGGGAAGACACAAAAAGACGTGTCCAGGAAAACCCAGATGTTTGGTAACCCTTGGCTAGCTAGCAGGCCAGGTCAGTATCTACATGCATGTAAATACACATGAAAAAACTTAGCAGAAGGATAGTACTTGTATTTACAAATACTAACCTGCTACAAGGCTTATTAGATTCCTGCAGCCTAATAGGGCCACATGTGTGCACTGAGTCATTTACTATGAAGCCAATTAGGCAACTCCTTAGGAAACATCTCATGTAGATGTGCCCAAAGAGTATGGATTTCTTTATTTTGTTTGACTCAAATTAGATTTAGAATTTATAAATTACATATCAACCATCTGTTTACTAAGTTTTCAACCTTTTTTGACTTGAGACTCCCCTCATTTGATGCAAGACTGTCATTACTGTTGTGAACTGAGCAGCACCCTATTTCAAAAATGAATTTATTTATTACAGTGCTTACCTCCTTGCAGAGCAGTGGGGGTGGGGCAGTGCCCAGGCAGGGACAGCCTGAGCCTGCATTTACCTTTTCACACTTGCTTATCTCCTCACACTTCATTGAACCTTCAAAAGGTCTTATGGAACCCCAGGATGCTCTTCCACCCTGGCCGAGAATCGATGAGTTAGATTATGAAATAGGTTGTGGGGGGTCTTTTTTTTGTTCCTCACATTGACAAGGTAGTCCAGCTTCAAGTGTCATAGAGGGATAGTACCTATTCCAGGGGTGGGCAAAATATGGCCCACGGGCCACATGCAGCCCACAAGGCCATTCTATCTGGCCCACGGGGCCGCTAAAAATTTTAGAAAATTAATATTTATTTGCCCTTGGTTCCTGTCAAAAATGAGTGCCCCATGCTGCAGGCACTCGCAGACCACCTGAGGCTGCCTGTGCCTGCTCTGGACAGCCCCGCATGGGTTGTGAGCGGCTGCAGCAGGGAGCGCTGCTGGCCACAGGGCAGGTGAAGAGCTGCTTTTCCCCATGCTCAGCACGTTTTTTCCCTGCTAGCGAGCAGGGGGTCATGGCTGTGCGCTGCCCCCTGCCTCTACTGTGGGGCTGGGGGGGTCACTGGGAGTGAGCAAGTGCTGGATCCAGCGGGAGTACGGGGCCTGCACCGGCATCCTGGGGCCAGTGCCGGCAGGACCCAGAGCCAGGGTGGCAGGAGCCCTGGATCCCAGCTGGCAGGGGCTCTATGGAGCCGGGCCAGCTCCCCCCTCTCCCTGCTGGCGCAACCCAGTCCGGCTCCACAGACCCCTGTCAGCCTTGACCCACTTTGGGCCCCACCAGTGCTGGCCCAGGGACATTGGTCCCAAGATGGTGACCAGGGGGTGGGGCACCTGTCAAGGGGCGGGGCTACCCATGGGGCCCTCGACAGCCTGCCAAAACTGGCTAAGTGGCCCTCCACCCAAAATAATTGCCTGCCCCTGACCTATTCAGTAAAATGATTAGCCAACTTAAGGTTA
The DNA here is from genome assembly GCF_000455745.1 of Alligator sinensis. Lineage (NCBI taxonomy): Eukaryota > Metazoa > Chordata > Crocodylia > Alligatoridae > Alligator > Alligator sinensis. The sequence goes on from NW_005842927.1 coordinate 170,853, forward strand.
TCCTGTATAAACCAAAGATACTACCAAAGAAATATGGAAATCTATCTCTAGAAGGAATTATATAGTAATTTAGTTTGAAACCCATCCATAGAGTAAAATCATCTAAAATGTAGAATAGATCTATCAATAAAGCGTTTGTTTATACCATATATCTAATTTAATCTATATTAGAAAAAATAAGAGGTTTCTAACTTTAGGGAAGTAGTTTAATGCAACTGTTGGCATCTTTACATGTGCTATTAATATGATTTAGGCTTACTGCACAGTAAAATACTTCAGAGTAAGACTTTGCATCTACACATGCACCCTATTGGAAGCAGATTTACTCCTTATGGGAGCAGGCAGATCTAGGCATGCTCCTACTGTGCTCGGCCCCCCTGCAGCAGACAGGGGGAGCTATAGGCTCTAGCTAGCCCCCACTGTGTGGGGACTCTGGCTCCAAGCATGCAGCCTGGCGGGGGCGGGGGACAGGTGAGTGGGACAGGCCCATCCTCTTTCCCCCTCAGCCCTCCTTCCTGTGTGGGGCTTACCGGATGGGCATGATGAACAGTCCTGATGGTCTGACTTGGTCCCTGCTGGTGGGAGGTGGTGCGGCTGCCTGTCATGTCCCAGGACACAGAGGTATAGCACCTGGCTGCCCAGGCAGGCGCCTTTCTGGGAAAAAGCTGGAGTTGGTCACGGCTGGCACAATCCCTGACTTGTCCTCCCCACTGGGGCTGTGCACCCAGAGTTGGTTGGGGCAGGTGCTGGCCCAGGCTCTTTGAGCTGCCAGATGAGATCAGAGGTAGGGAGCACACCAAAACCTGCGGCTGGTGCCCTGAGGGGCCCTCCCCTGCAGACTGCTCATCACTGCTGAGCCCTGGTGGAAGCTTTGGCAGGCCACCTGTGCTGCTTGTCCAGGGTCCCTTGTAGCCAGGATGTGGTCCAGCTGCTGCATAAAGGCCCCATGGTCCTGTGGACAGCCCTGGACTGCTGGTTGTGGTCCATGTTGTGGACCCACAGGGCCTTGACCTTTATGTGGCACTGCCACTCAGACTACTGGTGGCTGCACTCCTGCATGCGGGCCACCATGGCCTCATAAATGTGGGTGTATAAGTGGCTGTCTTGGGTAAACTGCCTCTGCAACTTGGCATCACCCCACACTCCTGTAAGGTTAGCAGTCTCTCCCTCTGACCATTTGGGACCCCGGGACACTGTCTGTGGTGTTGGAGAGGCTGCCATCATGGTTGCTTCCAGGGACCTCAGGGATTCAGGCAGACACTGTGGCTGCTGGCAGGGCTTGGCATGTGCTTGCAGCAGAGAGGCACGGTGCCTGGGAAGCAGGAAGCTGGTGGAAGAGGCTCTGGGGCAGAGCCGGGGTCTGCAGGCCTGCTATGGCCTGCACATGCCCACAGTCCTGGGACCCACAGCCCAGGGGCAGGCAGCAGCTGGCACAGACCCCGGGGTCAGGCCAAGGGTCTAAAAGCTAGGCTGGGACAGCCAAAGAGCTGTCCCTGGCACATGGCAGGAGAAACTCCCAGCCACTTGGCTTTGGTCCAAGCAGGAGGCTGGTCCTTTGCTGGTGTGGCTGACTGGGAACAAATTTGCTCCTGGTCAGCATCTACATATGTACTACATGTACTATCTACAGGTACTAGCTAACTAGCATAGTAGACTAATTTATTGCACAGTAAACCCACACACATGTAGACAGTGGCACTTTACTGCGCAGTAGTTTAGTCTACTATGCAGCATAGTGTCTCATGTAGATGAGCCCACTGTGGACTAAATATTACATTTCTGTGTGCACCCAAGATTTCTTTGATTATTTGAGAATTTTTAAGCAGCTGTTAAAAGGTGCTCTTGTGCTTGGAAAGGCTAAACTTGAGAGGTTGCAGTTTCTGTACAAAACTGCAGTTAATGTGTCATCTCACATATGTAACATAAACTGATATACTTGATTTCCATTAAGAAAGTTGTAAATTTGGTTTTAAAAATGTTCTTCACTAGTTAACTTGCCAACAGTGAAGCATACTGAAAGCAAGTGTTTTGATGCAAAAAGCATCCAATTTATGATCTACATTTCATTTTTCAAGATTTCCTGCCAAATCTAAAAAGTATCTCTTTTTCAAGATTTGTAAATACTTGTAATCCCAAATCTTATAGTTGTCTTTTCTCTTAATACAAACCAAATATCTACCTAGCAAACTTACAATGCTCTTTTTGATCAGTGTAAGTCTGTTCTGAAATTCATGGACTACATTTACACTGCATTTTTGTTTTAGTCAGTCCTATTATTACAAACATTGGTTGGAGATTTAACATTTTCTCAAGAGGTTAAAGTAGTTCTCTTTTCTTGATTTTTAAATATATTGATCTCTTACATCTGACAAGGCCAAGCAATATTGAAAACCAGGAAGTGATCACATATACCTGTCTTTTTGTGACACTTTCAAAGTTCGAGGAAGGGAAGAACAGGTGCATGTCGTAATTTGTCATCAAGTAAGGCCTTTAACAAAAGATTCTTCATTACATTTCATTTATATTGTATCTTGGTTAGTTTGATTAAAATACATTGAATAAAAAAAATCTGTGTAAATAACTAACATAAAACTATTATTAAATGAAAATTGGAGCATAGCTATACGTAGATGGTTTTGTTTGCAGTTGTTGAGGTAGTCAGAAGACAAACTTTGTAGTTTTGTTTTTCAGCTTTACTTCATCATCTGCTATGGCTGTTTTGTCTAGGCAATGAGTGCAGTGGCAAAGTGGTTAAGGCATCTTGCTGGAGTTCCCAAGGCATTATTTTGAGCTTTCACTTTGTTCCCTGCACACTTGTCATAGACTATCCACAGTTGACCCATCTGTAAATGGGTACATAGCAATTTGTGCTGGAAAGTTAGAGACCGCTGGATGTTATGTCAGCCACACCAGTCCTTAGTGTGTTATTGGCTACAACAGTTGGTTCACCTTAACTGTGTTAGCCCTATGATCCATTAGGATCAGGGGGACCTTGGATGTTGACCTATCTTGTCCAGGCACTTATCCCAGGCATAGTTACATTATCATGAATGGTTCCTCTGAAGATGTGCTGTCAGCCAGCCTGGAAAGAAATACCAAGAGTAATGGATATTTGAAGATACACGATAAGCTTAATTTTTTTGAAAATTAGGCAGTTTATTTTTCACTAGCTAGTCTGTCACTACCACACATCCATGTGTCAATAAAAATTGAGTTATTTTCAAAGATTAAGACAAACCTCAAAGGCTCAGTTCTGCCACATTATTTGCACTGAATTGGAGAACTGAAACTTGGTTTCAGTACAAAATGATACAACTCAATACAGTACAGTTGTGGTCGAAATGGCAAAAGATCTGTGTATCAAAAGAATGGTAGCTGTGTTGTGCCTGCATTTCTCTCATTCAGTGACTTCTAGATTTTTGGAATACTAAGAATTTGTAAACATTTTTTTAAGATTCCCAGATTTACACAAGCTATACCATTTATATTGTTCTTGCTTTTCAAAATGGTTAACATACTAACTTTATAACTTTGAGTTAGGTCAGGTATCTCTATCTTTCCC
>NW_005842927.1:174445-175882 GCF_000455745.1 Alligator sinensis
CACCTGTGAAATATATGTTTTTCAGCAGTGGGAGGTGGGTTGGTGCAGAGGGAGTAGCTGTTGAGTACTGTAGAGAAAAAATCAATTATATGCTACTGATATTTTTTTCAATGAGTTCTCTAACATTTTCACTCTACATATAACTCTATGTCCAAAGGAAATTTATATGTGAAGACAGAGAGGACAAATGAGGATCTGGGTAGCTATTCATGTGCTTTAAACTAGGCCTTTCACATAATCAAGGAAGGGTACAACACAATTTGGCAGAGAAACTTACATATTAGGTATATTTCTTCAAAATGCTTACAGTTTTCTTTTAGCAAAATGCACTGACTATAGTCATGGGCAGGTATTACATTTGTGATGTGAGAAATGCCTTTCTCCTTGTACAGAAAGAGAGAGTACAGCCATGCAAAGAATTTCTTGTGGAAGACAGCTGACTCTTCTGCAAGAAAGATTGGTTTCTATGAGATCTCCTTCCTCTAATATTAACTTGAATAGCTGTGCACTTCTCTTGAGTGTTGAGGATACCCAGTATCCCACAGCCCTCTGCTGTCTCTCCCTCCTTCCTTCAAATGGACAGGGAATGAGAGCACTGGCTCTCTGATAGCCTGTCCAGAAGTGAGATGTCAGGAAGTCTTGTGGGGACCCTGCCTTGGAAATCCCACCTCCCCTGCCCCAATCAGCTGATTGGTAGGAGGGAGGGAATTCCCCTGCAGCTCCTGGGAAGGTACCTGCTATGCCAGAATGTCCCCCACTCCCATCAATCAGCAGATGGTTGGAAGAGGCATTCTCCTGGAGTGGGAGCCCTTCTAAAACCTCAGGAGGGTCACTGCCAGGGAGAATGGCCCCTGGCCCCTCCACCACTCCCTCCCACTCCTCCAGATAGACCCAAAGGAGGGCAGGAGTGGGGGAACATTCTCCCATGGCAACGATGCTCTGAGGGCTCCCGGAGTATTGCTACCATGGAAGAATGGCTTCCCACCCCCTACGTACTTCTGCTTTGACATGAAGGAGTAGGTAGGAGGCAGCTTTGCCACTGATGGGGCTCCAGGAGCATTGGCACTGCAGGAGAATGGTCATCCACTCCCTGTACTCCTTCAGTTCAGCATGGAGGACTGAATGGAAGAAGGGACTATTCTCCCCCTATCCCACAAATTAGTTGATTGGCAGGGTGGGCGGAAGGAGGAAGGCGTGCTTCTCCCCTGATTCGAACCTTCTCGGATCTCTCTTTGACAGCGGCTGCTTTACAGTAGTTTCCAACTGTCTACTGACAGCCTGCCCCCTTCCAAGGCAGTCAACTTTCCTAAGGATGGGAGTGACGTAAAGAGTAGACCTCTAGTGCCCTCTGGCTGGAGAGCTTACCTGTGTTGCTGTTCAGCTATGGTACTGAAATGCATTTATGCTCCAATTCCCAGGCTACTTTTCTAGCAGCAG
>NW_005842927.1:175913-189216 GCF_000455745.1 Alligator sinensis
AAACAAATGTCTGTCCATGGCTTTTCTTTATAGGAGATCAGAATTTTTGAAGTGTCAGCGTGAAATATAGAGGAGGTTGAAGGATTTCATAGGGAGTTCTGGATGTATCCTCCCAGAGACATTATTTTCAAAATAATGATGCTTTCAAAGTCTAAATATTTGCTCTTTCTTAATATTGCATGAGTATGTAAATCTATCCTCAGATAGAATGGTTTAGATAGGGGTTTAACTCAGAAGTAGGTAAAGAAATCACTCCCACACTTTTGAGTTGAATGGAGACATTTTAAATGAGTGGCCTCCCAATTTGGATAAACAGTGGTACAGGAGAGGTAATATAGGAGAATATTTACCAGATTGGAAATGGGAGGAAATATAAGAAGAATATTTAGCCAAGGTGGACTTTGGGCAAGACACTGGGGCCACATATCTTACAGCTCTCAAATGTGCCCTAAGATTTTTTTCTAACTGAATGACCAAGAAGGTAAATAGAATTTTTCCATCCATAATCTGGTATACACCTATCAGCATGATCTGCTAATATTAAATAAATAAAAGATGAAAAAGAGTAATATGTATTATTAGTTTAATCACTTTATTTACAGCTCTTACTGTGAATAACTTATTACAAAGCCCAGTGTCCTGCAGGGGAAAGAAGGTTTAGTTAAGGATGAGTTCTCAGCAGTTATGGTATAACACCTTTACTGAGAGCATGCAACATGACAGCATATTTGTCAGTATTGTACGCTATAGCACATAAAGCATTTCACAATAATCTCACTATTTTGACAGTTTGAGGGAGGATATACCAGTCAAATCTATTGAACTGATCATTTATTAAGACACTCAACATTGGCCCTGTTATATAACCTGCTGATCCTCTTCTGTTATCAATTACACATACATCTTACATGCGTACCTCTTTTAAATCAAATTCATTGTGTTTTTTTGCTTAGCAATATTTGCTTAGCTCCATTTAAATAATATATAATAATTGTCTGCCACTAGTGTAAGCAGTGACTAAATGTGCCTTGCCAATGTGCTGGTAATCTTTCACTCACTACCTTTCCAAGTGTCTCACTTTTGTGCCGTGGGAGCATTTTATCAAATGCAACTTATGCAGGGCCCTTCTGCCCTGTGACAAAAAACAAAGTACTCCTACTCATGAGAGGGTGGGGAGCAAGCAGTACTGGTAACCTCCATGCAGAGATAGTCTAAACATGTAGGTACTATATATCCCAGGATAATACTACTCTGTGGCTCTCCTTCCAACTAATATAATCCAGGGGTAAATGAACTGAATGATTGAACAATGAAATGTCACTGGAAAATAAAGCCATAATTTAATAGTTCTGTAATATTTTTCCATACAATATTTTTTTAATATTAAAAAGGCCAAAAATACCTGGTTTTGTGCTACCTAGTGTGTGGCAATGACCAACCTACAAGTAGTTTCATTCTTTGTGCTACCACTTTTGTCAGTGCCTTTTATATATCATACTCAGTTTTGGTGTCAAAACCACCTCATAGAACAATCTGGACATCTGCTCAGCATAATGGCTTATTTGACTTCTGTCTGGTATAAAATTGTTCACATCTTTGTAATTTAAAAAGAAACAGTTATCTTTGAAAAAAATATCAAAATAGGTCAACAAAGTGAGGGAAAACGGTAAAAAATCTGATGTTGCAGGCTATATATTGCTCTTCCAATCTTGGTTAAATCCCAGTATTTTGTAGGTTACATAGCACTCTGATTTAACTACTACTGCTGTTGTTTGGAAAATGAACCCATCTTTAGATTATCATTAATAATGAGCTACATTCTTAAGTGTTCACTGGGACTTCTAGATAGCCTCCAAAATATCTCCAGTGACTTCACCACTTCCTCAAAAAAAAAAAAAAAAAAATCATTTGTGCCTCATTCCAATGTACCAATTCAGAAGAGATTCTTGATAGTTTTACGTTCAAGCATAATTGAGGGCCAGTTCCTTTGGATTGATATAATAAATAGAGTTTATTAGAGGTTAATTTATGTATCTTTTGTGATTAATATCACAGCTTTATAAGGTGGGTGAATCAAAACCTGATGGCATTCAACACTGAGAAATGCAAGGTGCTCCACCTCGGGAGGAAAAACCCACATCTCACTTATAGGCTCAGCAGTGCTACACAACAGTCTGTGAGGGAAAAGCCATGGTTTCCCATGTTGTTCTTCTTTAAAGGAGAATCTGTTTTTAAAGTTTGTTTGCAACCCTTTGATATATTCTTGTGACCCACTTTTGGGTTGTGACTCACAGGTTGTGAAACACTGCTTTAGACTAGATAATTATTTCTGTCTGGGTCCACATGCTGGTTTTGAAATGAAATAGCCTGCTTTGCTTAGACAGCATTAATTTTTTTTTTGGTACAGCACAGCCACCTTTCTAGCCTACTATTCTGGGGGTGGGAGTGGGAAGAGGAGTTTGCAGGAGTTGGACAATTCCATACTTTAACCTCTGCTCAGCAGCTTTTGGGAAGCAATGTTCAAGTCACTTGACTCTGCTGGAAACAAGTTCAGTGTTTTGCTGAGGTGGAGCCATTCTACATTGATTTTTTTTTTTTAACTGAAGGAAAAGATTTTCAATTGGTGAAAATGTGGGCCAGGTATAGGGGAAAGTTCCAGTGTTTCCCTTCTGGTACCATGACAGGGTGGCCCTGTATATATACATATAGTATTATCTTTCCTAATTCTACACAATGTCAACTTTTAATGCTGTATATTTCAATGTTATGAAGATATTTTCTGCTTTATTAAAGTGTTGTACTATTAACTATTGAGCTATTAACATAAAGTAAACCATCCAGATGAACTGTAAACTAGTAATTCTGAAACTAGTAATTCAAACACCTGAATGGCTGCCAAAAATTCTCCAGACTGATCATTTTTAAATTAGTAAGTCTTAGTAATATTCATATCCTTAGTAACATTATTTGCCTCTCAGGAATAGGGCATCAGATGTATTTCTGTTCTTTGTTCTATTCTCTAGATCCAATTTATGCAAGAGTTCAACAAGGTTATGTCAATACTGCCAAAACAGGTGTCTGTTTTGGCAGTTGGCCAAAAGGGTGTCAAATTGAGTGTTAATGAAAATCTTATGAATGTTATCAGACAAAAGCAATGTAATTGGAGAATTATGACAATAATCAGAGGATTATTACTAATTGATTTATTTTATGTAGTGTGGACAAGTTAGTGAAAAATGGTGTATCTAATGTTCCTGTTGTAAACTGCAGAGTGTGATTAAAGAACTTGCACCACAAGATTATAGGGATTAGCGGGAAAATAAGTTTATGTTCAAGTAGTCTTAGGGTCTTCTGACATGTTGTACTTTGAGCTACTCAAATGTTCATCATTAGTGCTAGTTCGAGTTTGGAGCAGTCACACCTTAAGGCTAAAAACGTTTTCTGAATGTCCCCCACCTGCACAGCTGTGACTTGCCACTAGAGGTCTGGTGAGCAGGGGCCTGTCTAGGAGCTACAGCAGTGAGTTGCCACTACAGGACTGGTGAGCCAGGACAGGCTTCTCTCCCTGCTCTAGGTGGGAATGAGTGAGGAGTGGGTTAGGGGGGATAGAAACATGAAGGTGGGAGGCAAAGAGTTAATGGGATGGGGTGGGTAATGAAATTGGAGGTGGAAAGGAAACGGGGGTGGTTTGGGGGTGAAATGAAGCAAATCAGCCAGTAAAGGATAGTATAAAAGAAGTAAAAAAAAATAAAACAAACTAAAGGGGAAGTAAATTAAATAAGGCCTCATGTTTTAAAAAATTGGGATTTGGAATCGGGGTGTAGGGGGTGCTGGCTGTGCTTCCTGGGGTGGCTGGGAAGTGGGAGCTGTGAGGGAAGGTACTTCTGGGGAGCTACTGTTCTCTCCCCTGGGAAGGAAGTCCCAGCTCTTGTGAAGCAGATCCAGCCTCCTACCCTTGGTTTCCCACCCCAATCCTCCCTAGACCCCGAGACGTGTCCATTCCCTGTGACCTGGCTAGTTAGCATGTGTTCTGCACATTGTTTGCATGGGCTTACATCTCTAGGGGTAGGAAGGTCACATCCCCAGGAGCAGAACAGGGAGTTGGCTTGGTGTCAGAACTGTCTCTTGGGTAGTAGAATTCAGGGCATGGAAAGTTTGTCCACACAGAACAGGAGAGTGGAGGAGGAAACACTGCATCCTGGGATGCTAGAAGACTACAGCTTGGGTGGCTCATCAGTCAGGAGTGGCCATGTATTATTGGAACACCAGCTGGAAATACATACACCAGAGATAACCCTGCTGTGGAGTGGTGTTAACTTTAAGCCACCTATAGTTTGTTTAAAAGTAGCTTCAGGCATTAATGTATGGACAGTCTAGGAGTTAAGACCTCTAGGAGCCGCTTAAAACTGATGTTCAACAAGCCCTTAAACTCATAAACTAATGCCACTTTCCAGTGGTGGCAGATTGTCAGCTCCCTTATGTACTCTCTTATCCTCATTCCCCTCCTTCCAATCCAGTATAGAAATGTACTCAGGTTCCACTTCTAACAGCAAGAGGAGAGGGCAAGGAGATGTAGGCCTTTCCATCTCCTGACAAAAATGGTGAAAAATTAGTGATGGAAGCTGGAAACTGTGGAGAGGAAAAAGGTGATATGAAAAGAACTTCTTTCCCTTCTTCTCTGGCAAAGCCAACATGGTTTTGTGCACAATGACACAGGTGGTAAGGTTTGTGAATACTTTTCTAGATTCGGTTGAGAGAATATACTTCTTTCTCACTCTGATTCTTTGTCCTGGATGAAAGTGTCTTTGCGGAGGTGGAAATACACATTCCTAGCTTAAGTCAAATGCAGAGACTAGCTATTACTGCTGTCAGAACCACTTGAGGATGGGAGCCGTGCCAGCTTTCATCAGTATATGAATCCCGAATTGATCTATTTCTTGTTTATATTTCAAACTCTTATTGTCACTGTAGATTTGAAATTAGACAAAACTTAACTTGCTCATCCTTGTTATCACTACCATAAAAAGTAACTATTATGGAGTATCATATGATATATGTATTATCCAGTTAACTTTAATAGAAATTACAAAGCCATTACCTTATTGTTTGATGCATGCTATTTTCCAATTACGAGGGAAACAAAATAAAACTGTAGCACAGTTTTATACTCGCAACATATATTTTAAGTTTGCAAATTTTAGGTCATCATTGTCAAATGAAAATTTTAAAATTTCAAAAATCCTTTGCCTTCCTTCTTTTAACATTCTACTTCACAGAATTCTACAGACAGGTTTATAATTCAGAAATAAAAGCCTCCAGATGTTTAAAGAGAAAATCTTTGTCCAGAGGAGATAGTTGAAGATTAAATGATGCTTTTGAAAGTAATATTTTATAGACCTTGTGTCCCAGGTTTGGGCTCTGAAACTAGTCTAAGTCCCAATTCTGCCTTAATATTCCATACCCACATCTCCTGTCTCTCAAACGAAGTCTTTAACTGCCAGGCTCAAGGCTAGTCTTGTGGGGGGAGACACTCTTTGTGTTGAAGCAAGGAGACCATTCAGCCAAGAATACAAAATTTATGGAGGCAGAACAGAACAAGATGAAGCATTTTCTATAGCACAGTGATTACAGCACTCCCCTAGCTTTTTTTTTAAGGTTTAAATCCTATTTACCCTTCACACATCTAGGTTACAAGTACTATGCAATTTTTTGTGCATAGTTTGGATTTCATTTCCACTTGTGGCAACGTAAAATCACCCTGCAAATGTACTTGCTTGGAAGTAGAATGGAGGTACCTTTTAGCACATCTTGCAGCTGGCTCACTGCACCTTGCATTACCTATTCATTGTAACCACTTGTGATGCCAGGTTGTGAGCAGCCAGGTCTGGGTCATTCTGGGATCATGATGCTGACTGGCATTAGGAAGAATGAGCAGACTCCAGGGACAAGCCAAGTCAGGAAGCCAGGGAGTCGATTGGGGTTTAGGAACAATCCAAGTCAGTAAGACAGGGGATCAGACAGAAAGCAGAATCAGAAGCAAGCCAAGTTGAGAAGCTTCCATTTGGAGAAGCTGGTCACTGTGTGCTTGTGCAATGATTCAAGGAGATGCACATTAACTTCTGAAGAGTTGCATGTAGCTCTGGAGCCACAGGTTGTCTACCCCTGAGCTAGAGGGAACAGTGAAACAGTTTGAGATCAGGTTGAGCCCTGTTGCCCAGACACTTCCTATTCCTGTACATGGGTTTATATGGGGGAAGTGGAGGATTAGCTGGTGATGGAGTGGGCAGAGGGCTAGGCCATGATTCAGGGTTCAGGCTACTCATGCCTAGTCCAGGTGATCAACTGAAGGGTGGAAGGCTAGGATGAGCAGCTGTTCTGGTCAGGTTGAGGCCTCAGGGTTGAGGATGTGCCCTGAAATCATTATACATTGGCATAGTAGTTCCTGCATCATTGTGAGCATGGTCCTAGACTGAAATATAGGAGCACAATCATCTTACTGAGACACTCTCCCTCCTTATGCAACCTAGGTTTTGCTCTTGGTTGCCCAGTGATCCAGCTTTTAAGCCAGGCCTAGCCTATGATGACTTGGTACTTGAAGTAATTTGCAGGAGACACAGATTCAAACCCCTCTGGCTGGTAGCTGTATCTCCTGCTTATTGGGCAAGTGTCCTAACCAAAATGTTATTGAGCAAACAAGTGGGAGAGCTTCTATCACTTGCCCACTAGCAGGTCTCTGTGACTATAGTTTTCAGGAGTTGCCTGGCATTATACATGTGCCTAGGCAATTTGAATCCCCTTCTAACCCTAAACAGCTATTTATCAGCATGGTAGCTCATGCTCAGTAGGGAAGTGCAGGACTAATACAGTTACAATGAATCCCAAAATGCGCATAACAGCCAAAAACTGAAGTTTTGCAGCTGGGTAAGTGCCCCTTAGTTGAGTGAAGGAGAAGTATCATCTGGCCCTTAGTATTTATGCATTATAAAGTAATTTGGACTAGAAGTCAGTGTCCTCATGAGTATACTACAGAGTCAGACTGGCTGCCTCTGCTTGCTCTCCTGCTAGTCCCATAAATTTTGGACTCCTGGTTACACAGTGACAAGAGTACTGGAAAGGTTTTCCAATCTAACCTTCCAGCATGGGCATTCTCTTAGGAGGTAGGAAACGAGCACTGTTGGCTACAAAGGACCAACTCACGGGATCATAATAAATCCTAGTTTATTGGACGGGATGTGATGTTACCAATAAAATCATAAATGCAAACTTTGAGTTATGGGTGGTATGGGTAACCTTAGTGCACACACGCATGCGCTCACGCACGCACACACACACACACACACACACTTTCAAACCCATGTAGTATAGTGTGTAGTGGTTGCTGTAGTGATTGTGAGCACTGGTGTCAGTATATCTGCCTATCTGAGGCCCTGGAGTCTGCTGTTTATGGTCAGCTTCCTTCAAGGCAATGTCTTCTCCAGAAGGGGGTCGCCTGCTTGTCCTGTCTCAGTAGGTCAGGTGCTGGATGAAAGGGCACGCTTCACTTCCTTTTATCCCTTTCTGGCAGACTTGTGTAATCCCCCAGCATCATCTTGGCTACCCAATCCAGAGGTCCCTGTCCTACATGGGTCTTTAGTAGTACCTGACAGCTGTTAATCACAGGGGTCTCTGCCTGCTGGTACCTGAAGTTTTGGTAGTCCACCCTTTACTTATTGACTTAATGGCTGTATTGTCATGGGCTACAGGAATAGTCCATAGGGTGAGTGCTCAATTCCAAGAATCAGTTTGAGGCAGCAGGTGTGATTAACTTAAAATGGAGTTCCTTTGGCTAAGTTATTGTCTACTGATGATCACCATTCACTCGCATTCACTCAGTAGATTATATCACTTTACAATTACAATTTCAATGCAGTTGTAACAATGGTCCAGGGTGTAACTTCATTCTACATGGAGTACATTCCTTAAGAGCTTAAAAGTATAAAATACAAAATACAAAATGCCATGGTAAAGATGAGACGGATGAAATATGAAAATGCACTGTGAGAAATATATAAAAATGCAACATGAGGTAATGAGGATCAAAGGCTACAGGGAACAGTGAGTTAGGTTAGCACAGGATATATTTACAGATTTTGCATAGGATCTTTTAGGTCTTTTGTTTTCTTTAGTGACACTGAGCTTAATTGATATGTAGATGTAGTTTCTAGGTTTCTCCTACAGAAAGCCACTTCAGCTTTCTGGCTTGCTCTGAGCCTTGCCACACCCATGCAACGAGTGTGCTAGGTCTCTGCCAATACTTAGAAGGAAAAGAAATGCACAAAATGGAGGGTTCATGCAAGAAGGGGCTTCTGTTACATCCATGTCCAGAAGGGAAATGTACAAAGGGGGCTTGCTGCTACAGTGCAGATAAACCCAGATTTCCTGTTCAAATGCTTTATCTACCGGGCATTTATGTAAAAAGTTGGCAGTACCTGTTTCTCTAACTGTGGAAGAAAGTGACTGTGAGAGCTGAACAAAATGTCAGGTACACTCTTAGCATACCTGCTGGGCCTGGCTCCTTTGATATTTTAAGCACAGAGACATTTAGTATGTGAATCCTAAAGAGCTAGGGTGACAATCTGACCCATTTTTCCTGGGGTAGTCCTGGATTTTGGAGGCTGGACCCAGGTGCAGGGCACAGATTAAAATTAGCATCCCAGGCATGGGAAGGGAAGCATTGCCACACCCCAGGAAGGTGGCCAGGCAAGCACTGCGGCTGCCATGCCTGCCTGCCACAGCATGCCACTCCTCCTCTGCTTCTCCCTGTACTGCACCGTTGATATCGGAGGAGGGAGTTGGGGAGGAAGGGCAGTGTCCCAGATGAATGGTCACCCTATAAAGAGCATAAGGTATGAAATAAAACAGTGAAACTCTTAGCTCATTATCCGCAGTGGCTGAACTTTTGGTGCCTTTGTAGATTTTGCTAGTTGAAATTAAAGTGCCTAAGGGATCTTCAGTATCCTACCCAAAGGCAGAGTTTGGGGTTTTTTTGGTGTTTGTATTTTGTTTTTAATCTCTCTTCTGGACAAATACATGCATTCAACCTAGCTTCCATGTAGGGCTCCTAAGTTCCTTTTAGAATCTTGACCTTGATGTCTTCCAAAAAATTTGATTAAGTAGCTCCCTACCAATACAATTACAATTAGTGGATACTTTGTGATACCTGCTACTGTTGATTCTATTTCATGTATGTTAAAACATAAACGTAATTAAAATTTGTTAGTGTTAACTTGCAGGGATGTCTTTCTATTTCCATGCATAGCTGTTGCTTTCTACAATTCTGCTTTGACGTACATTGAATTTATTTTGTATGTCTGAATGAACATTACTATTTTATTTCTACTACTCCATTCAGGGTTTTTGTTTGTTTGTTTGTTTTTGGCAGAGATTGTAAATCTCAAAACTTTTCACAACATGCGTTTACTTTTTTAGTTAGCTCTTACTGAGCTGTGACTTCCAATTTATTCCTGTTGGGTATCTATTTATTTTTGCCTCCTGAGATAACAACATAAATCCTGCATTTATTAAGTTAAAACAGATGTTAAATTCTTTTCAACTCTGAGTTTGGGAATCTGATCCTAATTCCCATTTCAGTTACTTTTTGAAGCTTTTTTAGTATTTGCTCATTGACACATTTTTAGAAGTTCTGCTGCATAGTGATATTTGTTCTGTTACAATGCTTTCCACCTGTCTTCAGAAGACTCTGCTACTAACATAGTTAGTGTGATCAAGACTTACAGGTGAATTAACACAAGGCATGTGAGATGGATTTAAGTTCCTGGTCACAGCATTAGCATTTTAACACTATGGAGGACACCCATCCCCACCCTCACACTACAATTCTGATCATATAGCTATTAACAGAGATAAAACCTTCCTAGCCATAACCTAGGATGCAACTCAATTCTGAATCCTCCTTCCCCTGTCCCACATGCAGGTGGATAGAGGATATTAACTGAGATTCACCATTGGTAGAGTTATTGGGTTTCTCCTTTCCCATAGGCGCAAGGTTCACTATTTTCCTATTTCATCTTCCTGTGGGCTGTTGCAGATGTCAGTAGCTAGCTAAGTTGCACCACTCAACCATCCATTTCCTTCCTTAACAACCTTTTACAGAACTAGTTTCTTTTTTGTGGACCCAATGTTCATAAGAGTGCCTGCAGAACTAGACCCTGGCCTTCTCCCATTGATGTTGGGAGATCCTAATTCTTGATAGTATGCATATATCTGCTGGCCTCTAGTTCCTTTCCTTAGCCAAGGCATTGATTGCCTCTGGTGGACCAGGACTTTCCATTAGGTAGCTAAAGGAATTGAAAACAGAATATAAAACAGCATCATGCCGCTATGCAAATCCATGGTGTGCCTGTATCTTGAATAGTGTGCAATTCTGGTCTCTGTATCTCAAAAAGAATGTAGAAGATTTAGAATTAGAAGATATACAGGGAAGAGCAGTGATTAGGGGTATGGAGCAGCTGCTGTACTAGCAGAGACTAAAATACCCTTTCATTTTGGAAAGGAGAAATCCTAAGAGGCATATGATAGAGGTCTATAAAGTAATGAGGGGTGTGGACAAAGTGAATAGGGAACCGAATAGGGAGCTGTTATTCACTAAGTCCCAGAATACAAGAAGTAGGGGGCACTCACTGATATTAACCGGAGACAATTTTAAAGCAAATTAGGAAGTGTGTGTGTTGTGTGTGTATATATGTGTGTGTGCGTGGGTATGTTTTTAATGGTGGATGGTTACTTTGTGAAATTGATTGCCACAGGAGGTTATAGAGTCAGGTACCATAACCAGGTTTAAGAAAGATTTACAAAAATCTGTGTGTGATAGATCTATTAATAGCTATTAAACAGAACAGTCAGGGATTTATCCTTTGACATCCCTAAACCAATGATGATAGATGCCAGGCAGGGGTTGAGGGATAGACTCTAGGCTGAAGGCCCGTTGGTCTCACAAAGTATGGCAGTGTGTATCAGGGCCTGATCCTGTTACCATGTGTGTGGAGGAATCCGAACGGCCCCACACCCTGGAAGCATTCTGCTGCTCATCCCAGCCATGGAGGGACTCACCAGAGGCTGAGGATCTGGGTCCGGGAATGGAGTGAGCCTCCCAGCCAGGGTGCTAACTTATGTGTGGGGAATGAGGAAGAGCCAGCCCACGTGAACCAACAGGGTGGGGAAATAAAAGATGCTGAAAGCAGCCTCTGGGGGCTATAGAGAATGGGGCTGCCAGAGCCTGGGGTCAAATGAGATCAAGCAGCTGCCAAGAAGGACCATGGACAAGGCCTCTATAATGTTTGTGCATTGGTTTAATTTGTTTGCACGGAGGCCCAGCAGGCTCTCTGCAAAGCCTTGGAAAGATAAAGTGTGGGGGGAAATGAAGCCAGGGAAAAGCTAGTGAGCCAGAGACTTGGAACCAGTGAAAAGCTAAGTGGCGGTTTATTTGTTGAACGTTGTTTGTTTCTTTTGCATTTCTTACAAACCCAGGGTGGCCTCATGGTGCTATAAACTAACTCAGCTGCATCAGAGGTGAGGCCCCTGAACAGAGAGTCCTTAGCTAAAGGCAGCAGCAGAAGTAAGAGTGGTTGGCTTAGGGTGCCTGACCAAACAGGCCTAGCTCTGCTCTGCCTGAAAGCTACCCATAAGACCATACATAGTGCTTATGTTCTAATAGCTTCCTTTCCAACTGTCCAAGCCCCAGAACTGTCTGTGCAGGAAAGCACTGCCCTAACTACAGAAGACATCTCTATCCCACAGCAGTTGCTGCCCAAACCTGTACACATCAGGAGCAGCTGAAGTCTCTGCCATCCTTTGTTGCCTTTCTGCCCATGCCTGTGGAGGGGCAGTTACTATTCCAACCATAGCAACTGTTCAATGCCAAGGTCATCTGCAGTTGCCCAGTCTCTAAAATTGTGCTGTAATACACTGAAGAGGGAAGAGTGGGTGGAAGCTCTAGTGACTGCCCTCAACTCCTAATATTTTTTCCCCTTAAATGCTTCTTCTGATCCCTTGCATCTATTGACACTGTTCGCATGTCCTTTTGCTCCCTGGATGGCTTGGAAAGTAGTGCTTCATATAGTTTGCATTACACAGGAGCAAGAGGTTTCTGAACAGCTTGGGTAGTGTTTAAATGTGTGTGTAGTTCTGAGGGTGGTATGTGATTATAAACTGCCTACTCTGGTTTCCCCTGCTCCAGTCACTAAAAAGGTCTAAGGAAAGAGAAGAACCTTGTCTTGCTCTTTTATTTCCTATGTTACTCATGATTAGGGTTACCATACTTCCGGGTTTCCGTGGACATGTTCTCTTTTTGGGTCCTCCTGTCTCCATCCAGGGTTTTTAAAAAAAATTAGTATATGTGCGGGATTTTGCTCTACATCTGCTTTCCCAGCACTTCCCAGCTTGTCCTAGCAAGGAGCTGTTTGGGACAGGGCTATTGGAAGCAGGGCCATCATATGCATCTGCATGCAGGCCCTGGCAGCTGTAGACAGGGGTGTGTGTGTGTGTGTGTGTGTGTGTGTGTGTGTGTGTGTGTGTGGCAGCAAGGTGGGGGGACAGGGTAAGTGTCTGCCCCTCCAACAAGGGAAGGGGGTGGGAGGGTTCTTCAGGGGTAGCAAGGAGCTGCATGGAGAGCAGGGCTGGGGGTGCAGGGGGCTGCAGGTCAGGAGTGGGGGGCACTGGCAGGGCTGTAGGGGTGGGGGGCTGTGGGTTTGGAGTGAGGGGCAGCAGCAGGGTTGGGGGGGTTGTAGCTTGGGAATGAGGGGTGGGAGTAGGGCTTGAGCATATCACTGCCCCTCTACAGTCATATACCCCCTTCTCCCCCCACCTCCACAGGTGTCCTTTTTTGAAACGAGAAATATGGTAACCCTATTCATGATCTCTGAGATTACATTCTCTACGGTTTTTTTCAAAACCCATCTCCTGTTATCTAAGGGCCTTGTTACACGGTAAATTTGGGTGGCTCTTGGAGCTCTTAACCCCTGGATTGTTAGCACATTTATACCTGAAACTGGTTTGAAGCACTCATTATATGTCTTAAAGTTATGCCACTCCAGGGCAGGATTATCTCTGATTAGTGCTACTCAGCTCCTGTTACACAAAGGTATAGTCACTTGAGGCTACACTTTAGTGTAAACAACCCCCTTTCCCCTCCCCCACTGGCCAGAATTGGGCCCACTTCCCCCCTGTCCTCTCCAGTACCCCAGATCCCCATTCACTGCCCCCTGCCCTCCCCCTGTTTACTTGTGGCTGCCCCGCCCTCTGGCTG
>NW_005842927.1:189247-214277 GCF_000455745.1 Alligator sinensis
GCCTGCCCAGCTGCTGCCACTGCTGCTCCTTTCTGATCCACAAGAGCAGCAGCAGCTCAGCAGCATCGGGGCAGGTTAACTCTTCTCTGCCTGTTCCTTGGGGACAGGCAGTGTGTGCAGCCACGAGTAATGCCACAGAGGTGTGTGAAGGTGGGGGGAACACCGAGGGGCTCGCAGGGAGGGGGAAGTGGAAAACGAGAGGAGTCCCAGAGGGCAGGGGGAAACCCTGAATGGGAAGGTGAGGAATCTTACTTTTCAGTTCTCTAGGCCTCTCCTGGCCTGAACATGTGATTGCTCCAAGCTCAAACTATCGTTAACTCCCATCAACATTTGTATGGCTCACAGTGTAGGGTATAACAAGGCCCTAAAGGATGGGGAGCATATTATTTGCTTCACCCCAACTACTTCACACCTCTGACCTATTCATATCTTTCACTGCATTTTTCATGTATTTCTGCATTAGGTTTTTCACAGATCAAAAAGGATCCTTGTGATTATCTAGTCTGACATTCTGTTTAACACAGGCTGTTCAATTTCCCATATTAATTGCTGTTTGAACTAGAATATCTCTCATAGAGTAAAAAACATTCAGTTTTGATTTGAAAACTGTCAGGGATAATTGAAGCTTCTCATCCTCAATTAAAAAGTGCTGTTCAACTCCACTGCTGCTTACATCTCTCTTCTTGGTTCCTTGCTCACATCTATGATTCCCTATACTTCTTCCAATCTAATCGCTCTCTCACTTTGATCCTTTGAGGTGTGCATCATGCCAGTCCAAATATTTAGAACAGTTTTCATTTCCCATAAACATGTTTCCTTTAAAAACAAACAAACAATCTCTCTCTCTCTCTTCCGCCCCCGGCCCCCGCATTTTGGCTTCTTTCACTGAATCATTAATTAAATGTACTGCTCTATAGGTATTGTTGCATGTTACGCTTGGTATGTTCTAATGGCACTTCCAGTGTTAGCAGCCAAGCATTCAAGCAATGAAGCACATGCTAAATGCCTTCGTAGTGTAATAAACTTAGTATAATACTCTAGAGGAGTATCTCCAGATCGTACTACCTAACATGTGCTCAGCTAATCTCAGACTGCTTCATAGAGGTAATAAGATTGGGGACTTTGCTGCAGTGAGGTGGGGAGCCCAACACAGCTGTTTGCCAGGCTTCCAGACTCTTTACTGCATTGGACCCTTGAACTGGCAAGGCTCCAGCGTGGGGAGAGGGTGGATGAGAGTTTGACAAACAGCTTTGTTGAACTCCCCCTCCCACCTCACTGGAGCCTTGAACTGGCTTACTTTGATCCATATTTAGATCATAGTCAGTGTTAATGTGCAACTGCTCAGGAAACATCCTTAGTTGTAGTAATGCCTATTACGATCTAAATAAGGAGTGTCAAACATATGCCCCTGGGGCTGGATCTGGCTTGTGGAGCAGCTTGAACTGGCCCGTGGGTCTTGGGATGACCCTGCATGCCATATGCGACATATGGAGCCAGTCTGCTGCACAGGCTGGACCTGATGCTGTGGGTGCTGCTCACCCCACAAGGGATTGGTCCAGGATGTAAAATGCATGTGGCCCCTGTGCCAGACCAAGCCTGAAAACTGTCTGGATCACGCTCCAGGCCATCCATGCACAGCAGAGCAAGCACACAGAGCTGTCTGGTGAGCTTCAGTATGCAGCGTGTGCCTCATGCTGGCTCCCTGCATTGTAAACAGAGCCTGTGGCCCTGCGTTCAGCTCATATACCATGTGCCAGCTCCGCTTCAGGGCCTGGACTGTCTGTGGTGCGTGGGCTGAGCTTAGCACCATGTCTCCTGCTCACAGCACAGAAGCTGGCACAGGGCTCATGCTCCATGTGGCACCTAACTGGACAGCGCTAGCTCTCGTACACACAGACAGCCTGGGACCCAGTCCTGAGCAACCTCAGAGCCAGCACTTGGGGCTGATCCAATGGGATGCTGCATGCAGCATGTGCCCTGTGCCAGCCTCCTGGGCTGTGGGCAATGCTTATGATACTGAATGCAGCCTACAATCTGCCTGCAGTGCAAGCCCTTGGGTGGGGCTGGCATTCACTACCTGAGGCACAGGGTGCCAAGTATGGGAAGCATATTGCATGTGGCCCTGTATTAGACCAGCTCTGCCCACTGGCTCCAGTGTGGCTGGATCCAGCCTGTAGACTGGCCCAGAAACCTCCATTTGGACTGCAGACAACCCTGATCTAAATATAGCATGTCCTATGTGTGACATGTAACTGAACCCTATGCCTCCTTCACCTTGAAGTTTTGTGCTGTGTATTGAATTTGTCTGAACTCATTTATAAAGTCTGCCATTTTGTTTGCTTTTTAAAGCAGAATATACCATTACATTCTCTTATAAATAATTGATAATCAAAATAAAATTAAGAGGCAATAGTTTTATTTTCATTTATTTGTTATTTTCCTTTTTATTATTCTAAGAAGCCCAAGTTGGGTCTAAAGTGGGGAAAAAATGAATATAGCTTTGTCTAAAAGGAAACGTTTTGCATGTTCCTTTTGTAACTACAAAATGGATAAATTCAGCTGATGGAAAAAATATAATTAGTCTCCTTAAGATAATTTATTGCCATACTACATTGGTGACATCAGTCATTATGAGGTCTAATGCATGTAATTGGCAAATGTGTTTGCATCTCATACTTTATTCTAATTGACACCCACCATGTTGCTACTGACAGCTTTTCAGCCAAGATGAATGCTCTCTGCCAAGAGCTATTACTACTTTGCTGATGTAGTCATAGAAGGATACATTATAGTAAAGATATATAGTAAAATTTTTGTATGTTTTTACTGCTCTGGTGCCTGTTTTCAGTAGCTCTGAATTGCAAAGCTTTGACATGCATCAAGAATATCTTTGATGGTTTGATGATATGACACTTCTGAGGGTTTAGACAGAATACTGAAAGGTTACAATGTGCTTTGAAGCACTGAACATAATTCATGTGAAGAGACAAAACTTTATAAATTAAATCACTAAAGAAAAATGTTTTACTAGAGAAGATACCACTAGACATTTTCTATCTTGTAATAAAAGGTTACATTTTGTCATCAGTCCTGTTAGAAGAGGATAGTGAAAATTAGTTTTATGAGTTAGTGAAAATCATAAGGGACTTCCTGAAAGCATAAAATAGTACACCTACTACAGTGGTACACTGTCAAGGCACAAATAAAGGCATGCCATTATTGATGGACTAAATCACAATGCATTGTTTCTAGTGTGTGACGGTCTTCGGTAATAAAAATGAAAGAACTGTAGCTGTGGTGAAATGCAAAATAAAGTTACAATGAGATGTTTATATTTCATATCTTATAATTAATTTGCACAAAGAATCTTTACAAGAGAAGAACTACAAGTGAAAGGCTTAGTTGTAATCAATATTCCTATGTTAAACAATGTCACTTAGTATCTTAAAGACCATTTGTAACATTCAGCAGTCGTATGTTTAATCATTATCAAAGAGTTCAGATGAGGTTTAATTAGCATAGTCATGGTGAATTATTGACAAACATAATGTAAATTGAACTAACATAAATATAACATGAAAGTTAAGTTTAGGCCCTGATCCATCAAGTACCTATCTATAAATTCTCTGTACATGCTTATCTGTTGCCCTTCTAGCTTTCTGCTACATATCAAGTAGCTATTATTGTTCCTTACCTGTATATTGTTCAAAAAGCATATAAACAGAATCATTCAAATTGCTACATTTTTCAGTGGAGAAAAGGGTTCCTTCCTGCAAAGGGTTCCTGAAAATAAACCTATTTTCCTGTTTGCTGTTTCCCTGTCCTGAGCCAAAGATGACTGAATCCCACATCTCCCAGATTCAAAGAAAATGCCCTGAGTCATTTTTTTCTAGACATGACAAAGATTGTACAAGCAATGGAAACATCATTTCTCCCATACTTTGACTTTTATTATTGTGTTGTTAATTCTGTTATACTAAATTCTAGAGGCATACTTTTTTTTTTTTTTTTTTTTAAGAATTGTAACAGGGCAGCTCTGTGCCATAGGCTGGTCATGATGGTGCAACCAGCCAGGCACTCTGGTAGCATTGATTTTCACAACACTCTCCCTTCCCTCCAAAATGGGCTTTCAGAGCTGCTACTCTGGTCACCCACCCCTGCCCCCACCCTTAGGTATGCTACTATTCTATAATGAAACCTCCCTCCATAATAAAAATACCCTGCTGTCAAAATCATGAATTTTAGTGGAAAGGATGTACTTGTAATATCTTTCCATTGATGGCAATAGAACATACTGTACTCATTGGCAGGAAGGGACTATTCAATTGGCAAGTTTGCTGCTAACTTTATGGATAATATACTGAGATGCATTGGATCAGAGAAAATATTTCTAAGTAATTAAACCCTAAGCAGAGACCTGGTTAGCTCTGTTAGTTTGAATTTGCCAGAAGGTAAGGTAGGATGGCACCTTAGGGCACCTACACACATGCCGGATGCCTGCTCCAATGAGTGCTAATTAGCATACTAGGAGCTACTTAGACTTGATTAATCAAGTCTTCTGTAGCGTGCTAATTAGTACACTCCAGCAGCCTCAGTGTCACGTGCATTTAGTGTTCCTGCACTTCAAAGTGGTGGTGGGGGTGCTTTAACTAAACCTTGTTCAATGAACTTTAGTTAAAGCAGCCCTGCCACCATGTTGAAGTGCAGGACCCTGAATATATAAGACACTGCAGGCACTTTAATTAGAGCAACTCCCAAGAATTGCTCTAATTAAAGTGCCACCCCCTCCCTTATTCTGGTGTGTGTGTAAAGATGCCCTTAGATTCTAAGGGGTTCAGAAAGGCATGAGCTTTTGTAGGCTACAAGCTATTTTGTCAGATACTATGAATAGTCCATGGCATTTATGCTATATAATTTAACCTATGAGACTTTATACAGGCAAAATTAAACAAAGCACTAGGAAACAAGCAAGTAAATCTCATTTAATCAACAGAAATTTTATTCTGTGTTTGCCTTGTATATTATAAATATATGTACAATTTATAGTTTTCTAGCATTTTTATTACTGGTTTTGGTGAAGTAGAGCAGAGGGGTTTGGTTTGTTTGTTTTTCAATGTCAATTTTTTAAATATTACTGGATATAATTTTTTCTTGATTTATTTTCTATGTTGATAGTTTATTAAAATTGCAGTTCACATAAAAGTTTTGAATTTTATATGTATCTAGTTTACTTTTTTAACCTGTTTTAAGAAGAAGCAATTGGAATAAAATGAACTTCCAGGCTAGGGACAGATATTCAAAAAAGAGTGAGCCTGAATTGATTCAGTCTTTGCAGGTTAGTGTAACCTTGCTAGGCTAAATCAGTTTTGTAACCAGACAGACATCCCAGAAATGCAGGCACATGCCTATAGTGGCTCAGGCTAGAAGATGAGGGGTGCTAGAGGAGCCCTCCTTTCTCTTCCACAGGGCTCAGCTGAGCGGGGAGTGGCCAGGCCCTGGCAGGATGCTGTGATTCCCTCATTCTTAACCAGCCCCACAGGGAATATTTATCACCCCTAACTCAGTGTTTACCAACCCATTAAGAAAACAATAGAGGAAAATAACCAGCTATCTGTTGATTCTGCCTTTGTCCTATGTGCCACAGCTCGGTGGCGGCCAGCAAATGGTCTGCTAGCTAAAGCTGGGAGGTGTCTGTGAGGGATGGGGCAATGCCTACTTAGCAGAGAGTGGGGAAGGAAGCGAGGTGATCGGGAGGTGTGGGGAGCAGAAGCCAGGGAAACGCCTGCAGAGACTATGGGAACTGCAGCCAGGGAGCAGAGGGGAGGGGCCAGCCCTGCTGTGGAGCAGAGAGCCCTGCCCAGCCCACAGAGCATGGCGGGATGCTGGGGATGTCCGATTTAATTTAAACCAGCAAGTGGTTGGGACGGACATTGCATACATTAGTTTGAGCCAAATCAGTTAAGTCTGATACTACATTCAACCAGGTTTATCTCAAATCAGTTTCAGCCATTCTCAAACTGATTTATGTGCACTGAACATCTGTTATTTTATGGGTTTAAACCAGTTTCTGATCACTTAAGCCGATTTATGTGTAATGTCTGTCCTTAGTCATAGCAATCACAGTAGGGTTTATACATAGCTGCTGTTATTATGCCCTGACCTCCCATTCTGAGTACAAATGTAGGAAAGGTAAACTTCAGTAGACCTAAATATGATATCCTTGAGTTAATTCTTTAAGTATTGCTACAGTATTTGGGGGCTTTTAACAGATACTATTTAGCTGGAATGTTTAGGGATGGAACTACAGGGGACTTGTTGGCAGACTGTTGAGATGCCAAATCTTACTAAAAGCTTGCTGTGGAGTGGAAGGGAAAGACCTGTGACTGTTTTTCACAACAATATAATGCAAGAATTGAAAGAAAACTTGGGTTGTAATATAGTCTGCTCACTAATATAGTCTGTTCACTTCCTGCTAAAAGGAAAAGCAGCAGCCCTTTCCTTTGAGTTTTATCTCAAAGTTTGGTTAAAAAAAGCTGCTTAATGAAGAGTGCACTGATATTTCTCTTCCTCCTAAGGCTTTTAGCCCCTTCAAAATAAATGATTGCATGGGTAGGACAAAATTATTTAATTTTAGTTTTTATGATGTGTCTTACAAAAGAGTATGCTCTGGTTGATTTTGATTTTGATAACCCTTCTAGTGATTAAATATTAGTTTCATCTTATGCTGTGCAGCTGTACCAAACATCTCTATTCCATGTGCTAGAATTGTTTGGAGTTTTATCAAATTTTGCTCTTTGAGTAGGACAATGGCTGGATCTAGAATTTTGAAAAGGGAGTGTGCTGATGGTGAGGCGCATCATCCCATATAAAACAACATATATTTTACTTCAGTTAAGAATAAATTAGAAGCTTTACTAATACGCTAGGGGATTAGGCCTGTATTATTCAGTTTAAGATCTAAGCACAAACACATATAACTTTGTTGGAATGAATGAAGAACAATTTGCAGGACTGTGAAATAGGCTCTTTATTACCAGGAGTAGTGAAGAACCAGACGAATTGTAGAGGATATCTTTACTGGTGGAACATTGCGGTCATTAAAAAGGAGAAATGAAGAGTTTAAAAGGCATTGGGTAGGCGAGGGTTTTAGGCTGGGATTTCTGTCAGAAAGGTTAAAGAGGGCAAATGCATCTGGGTTTACATGACATAATACAAGAATGGAAAGGGAGAACCAAAACTAAATGGGAAGTGGCAAATGAGGGTAGAGAATCTACAGGACATCAAATGTACAAGATAAGTTATTCAAAGAAATGGAATTCATAAACTCCTTTATTGGCTTCATCACTTTCAATCCATATAGAACTTGATCTTTGTGTAGTTTACAAATACTTTATGCAGTTTACTTAATTTTATTTTTAGTTTTGCAGTGGAATTATCTTTTTGTTAAAATGAATATTGCTTGCTCTACATACCTTTGTAATATGTACTAAAATTCACATACATACTGCATGGAAGCCTATTTATGTTGCATAGGAAGACTCTACCAATTCCCTCTGTAGTCATTATGCTTCTTCCCTCAGACCACCAGATGGCTGCTTAGGTGTAACAATAACAGCTGTTCAATACTACATGTCGACCATGAGATCCAAGAACTCTGAAGTCAGTTGGGTTGCAGAGGTTTAAAAATAATAGCAGAATTTAAACTTTTATCTTTTGCAAAGTGTTAATTATACCTTGAGGTAAATGGCAGACATTGCCAGAAATTACTGTAAAACTTTTTTATCCTTTTTATATTTAATAATCTGGTTTAAGATATATCAGCTGTGTTTTTATTTATTCTGAATTGTTTATTTTGTAGACATATATCCAGAAACACTAAAAACTAGATGAAAGGACAGAATACCCTCTGGATTTTCTTCTCATGTGAACAGTACACTGGCTGAAGTATTCAATCAGTTTATAGGATCAGCTAACTGTAAGTAGTTCTGAACAGAATGCAACATAATTCATAAATGTTTTTGTGTGACTGGATAATTTAATATTCTTCCAGAGAAAGTGTCCCTTATGCTCATGCTCTCACAAAATGTTTAAAGAAAATGTTGGAAATATTTACTGATTTTATGTTGTCCAAGGAATTTTCTGACATTGACCAGACTTTTAAAAAGTGCTCAACACCAGGGACATCCACACGTTCATTAATGTGCCTTAGATACTTCACATTTACCGCTTCACAGAGGTTTACTAGTTCATTAATAAAGGACTAACTCAATGCTCAGTAGCTACAATTACTGTGCATTAGCACTGGTGCACAGTGAATTAGTGATGCTTCATGCACATTAGCTTAGTAATACTGCGCAGTAGGCTATTAGACAGTTTGTGCTCTAACGCTCTGTTGTGCAGTGTGATTTGGCCAATGTGCAGTAAACATCCCATGTAGACACATCCACTGATTGTTCTGAAAATCTAGTTTTATTCCTCTGTTCGTAGGCTCTCCTCCATAGCCTACATTAATCTGTCTTCTGGAAGAAGGAATTAAAAAAAAAAAATCCGCGAACAAAAGGAAGGAGGAAGTAATGGTGTAACCGCTATGGGTTGTGCAGGGAGACATATTGTCACAAATTCGCCTGGCTATCATCCTGTTCCCATACTTCTTTTCTTATGGCTCTAGAATCACAGTCTCATCTCTGCTCATTTAGTATTGAGTAGAATCACTATATGGAAACTAGAAGTAACCAATATGGTAAATACCCAGTTATTCTTCTCAGTTACATGCCCTTACATGCTATCTGAATGTGTAGAAGAGGACATGTTTGAAATGGGCTCAGGAGAAAGAAAAACTGTCCTGCCTGGTAAAAGTATAAACTGAACTTGTGAGAGCAACAGAGCAACTGAGTTTTTTATATGTGTTTTAAACTGAATGTTGCTGTAGTGGTTGAAGACAAGATGGAAAGAAGTTCATTTTGCTTACCAGAGTGAATTTGATGGACATTTTTTGGCGTTACTCTGTAGCTGAACTTGATTATTTGAGTTTTGAAGTTCTGGCTGTTTTAGAGGTTCTTGTTTGGGTGAAAGAAATGTTTTTTCTGGTGCACTGTATGAAAACATTTATTATTATAGTAAGTACCATGAATCCTATTGATAGAAAAAAAAGGTGCATCTTAAATATAAGCAAAACAAAACAAAAATCTTACTTCCCACATTTATGATGGAAATAAAACTAAACATGATTTCTTGAAATGATAGAAACATGTAGATGTATGAATTCATATATTTATAAGACTTTGATATAGCCCGGGGGTGACCGTATTTATATTCCTAAAAGCCTGACTTCTGCAGTAAGTGAAATGCAGACATTTTCCTCCTTATTAATTGGAGTTCTCTTTTTGAAATGACTGTATTAGCTAACCATGAAAACATGAGAATTCTGATTGTGTTCTATATATTTATTCTTTTTTATCCCCGCAGGGTCAAATAGATCAGTATGTTTTCAACCCTTAAATCTCTTTGTCATCTAAAAATATTTCTGCATCTAATGAAAAATGTTCAAACTTCTTGAATATGCAGTATTACTGCAAGTTACTTTTTCAGGATTTTTTGCTTAAAGGTGACTTTTAGAATGATCTGGGGATTGTAGTTTGCCATCTGTTACCTTAATATAAAGTATTTTGCTATTTTTTTAAATTCTCTATACATTTCCATTGCATTCATAAGGGCTCCCCCCCCGTTGGCTAATTTAAAGGTGCATGACCTTCACATGAAAGATAGTCTGCATTTCAAGCCCTTTTCAGGTTGGATACTCAAAATTGAGATCCCTAGTTATATTCATAGCCCTAACGATCACAATGGGGTTAGAGGGAGTCGTTGGGGACCTAATATGCTTACTGATAAAATTCTTGCAATGTCTTTGCACAGTGAGCTGAGTGAAAGAAGCAGAAACCTCATTAATCCTCAGCATTCCCTTGTTGCTTTAGATATATTTGTAATACTCTAACATGCTGTAGCTTTTAACCTGTTTTTTAGGCAAATGACTTCTTTAGTGGAAACCGTCTGTGTGCATGACGTAGCTGACGTTCATACTATAAAGCACAGTTCAATTTACTTGAACATGGAAATTGGCTCTTTTATGAGTCACTTGTGCATGACTAGTACAGCAATATTCCATATTATAATTTAGAAAGCCTAGAGTAATTGAAGTATAGTAATATTGAAAGAGGATGTCCATTTCATTTGTTTCTGTGAAAAATGATCAATTTTAATTTCCAAAATTTTAGTACTAGAGTGACTTTCTCAGGAAGCTGAAAATATTCCTATTAACAGTAGTGACACTAAAACATAGAACATCAAAATTTGATCTCTTTGTAAAAGAAACAAATAATGAGATTAACTTGTGAGTCACTGTTAAATTTACGTGTAAGGTAGAGGAAAAACAAAAATGCGTTATGATAAGTTTTTGTCAATTTGTATAATTTTTTAGTTAAGCAGTCGTAAATCAAAGAATAGTCTATTTTTTGAGGCTCATTAAAGAGGCATTATGCATCAGAATAGTGAGGCAGTCAGCATAATGAAATGATGAATGCCTATAACTATCTGTATGTAAATGATGTGAGACAGATTTGCTGGTGCTACAGAAGAGAATAACAATCTATTTGACGGTTCCCTGTAGGTGCTACTTCTGGATACAAGTGACAGATGTTAAATGTAAACCTCTTCAACAGCAAGCACTTATTAGCACTCTGTGGGGGAAAATGGCAATATAGAATAAGACAAATAGCAGATAAATGCCATTTAAATAACTTTGTTCTTACAAAGCTTTATTGTCATTTTTTTGAAAGTGTTGAATCCCTTTCCACTGACAAGGGTCAGGTGTTTGAGGAAACATTTTCAAATTGAATACAAAAGACTATTGATTGTAGTGTCTATGTTTAAAAAAAAATTAACTCAACATCATTAGGAAATTTGGTTGAAGTAAACAGTTAATACAAAGTAGTCACTCTCCTTTTGATAAGCAAACAAATAAGGATTTGAATGAATTAATTTTTATATTTGAAATTATTTAAACATTTATACCATCATTATAACTCACATTTCAAACTATGAGCTTTGTTGCATGTTAAATTTAGGATGTGTTTTATTTTGATCATGCTAAGCATTACTATGAGTTAGAAAGTTTTCTGAGCATTCACATGGTAATGCTTACTGCAATCAAAATAAAACATGTCCTAAGTGCCAGAGCCTTTGAAGAGTCTGTTGCACTTTGGGCTGGGACCAACAAACAGCTGTTTGTAGGTCTCTGCCTCCCCACCGTACAAGAGCCAGTTCAAGACTCCAGTGTAGTGGGTGGGCTGGGACTGCCAAACAGCTATTTGTTGGTCCTAGCTCTTGCAACACACACGAGTCCCTCTGGTGCTATGGGATGACTGGGGCGGATAAACAGCTGATTGTCAGTCTCAACATACCCACTGCACTAGGGCTGGTTCAAGACTCCGATGTGGTGGGCAGGATTGTGACCAAAAACAGCTGTTTTTCGGTCTCAGGATCAGAACCGTACTGGAGTCTCCTGATCCTATTCCTCCGTGGAGCAGTCAGATTTTAGCTCAGCACGTTAGGTAATACAGTCTGGGGGTACGCATTATCAGAAAAGTCCTATGCTACGATGGCACTTAACATTTAAGCACTAAAATATGTGCTCAGACACTAGTGTTTTAAGTGCAATTATGTGCTAAGTGTAATGTGTGACAGGTGTTTGCTGTTTGGTATCTGTATTTGATTATTTTAATCACATTTTTTTCCTCATGTTTACTGACAGTTGCTGTAATAGAATTAGGCATTTGATACTTCTGGAAAAATAGTGGGAGCAGTAGTGGAGTGAAGAAAATGGGATTAAGTAATATTTAAGATCCTTTCATACTTTTATTTTTAAGTCACTTGGTTCAAACCTAGCCTGAGAGACTACTGCTAGAACATATAAAATATTTAAAATTGTAGGCTGGGAAAAACACACAGTTTGCCGATGTATTTCTGAAATAGAGATTAGCACTGAAGTAGCTGAGGAGTATCAAATTCATTTTCTGTCTTCCAAATATGTTGTAATAGACACAGTCTTAACTTAATTTGTCTATAATGTGAGGCCTAATGCAGGTAGTGAAGAAACCATATTAGTGGAACTGCAGGCATATAGCATTGATTCTTCGGATTTCCAAAACTTGCTTAGAAGCATTTTTAATTGTATTTAAATGTCAATCTGTTCTCTTTTTCTAAATGGTTAACAAAACTAGTGTTGAAAGGGGGGAGAGAGAAACTAAACAAACAGGAAGAGAATTTTTTGACAGATACCTATGTTTTTAGCCTTCTCCCTCTCCTTGCCTGTTAGTATTTAAGATTACGTAGTTCTGCTTTCTTTCTGTTACCTTCTGTCAAGAGCTACCGCCTTGTATAACTTGCATAATCCTGTTTAGAAGCATGAGCTTCAGTGTATCCTTGCAGATTTGTAATCCATTTTCATGGCTTTAAATTATCAGCTATCCATACACTACATGCCTGACACTACTGGGCAGATTTATTGTTCCCCTGGTTATCATGTTTGCTAATTTGTTTCTTTATTGCTTTGCCTTGTGTTAAGGAGTGTACATCCTTTCCCCTCTGAAATTTTAAAAGACAGTTTGAGTTCATCCCATACATCATCTCCCTCTCCCATCCCAGCAAGTAATTCAATATGTTCTGACTCTGTAAATATATCTCTCTCAATGAAATTATGATGTATACATTTGTTTAACAACCTAATTATTAAGATGTCATCGTCATATAGATCCTGATTTATGCCCATAAAGATTAGATGCAGGCTCAAGAAAATATAATGTAAACATTGCACTAGAGTCAGGCCCAGGGACAGAATTAAGGCAAATAGCCTATGACTTTATTACATTTTCTTCTCATAGACTAACTCAATTAGAGATACATAAGCTTTAGCATAGCATAAGCTTTCGAAAGCAGTGGGTTTATATCAACTGATGACAATCTGCTGCTTATGAAAGCATAAGCTCTGCATCTCCGATTTAGTTATATGGTGCAAATCTACAATAAATTTACTTATAAGGTGCTAATCTATCCTGCCTTCTGCCTGACTTCAGACTGACACAGCTAACTCCCTCTCTTTATTCGATTTAACAGCCTTCTAAAACATGCAAGTGTAGCAGACTTTTAGCCATACTATTTGCCATACCCTTCTAAGGGTATGTAGCTCTGCTACTGAGCTCTCCATCTCTCAGTTTCTGAGGAAAACTAAAGACACATAAGGATTCATTCAGCTTTTGCAGGCCATGGATAACAGAAAGGCCTTAAGGACTATGACTGCTGCCTGTCATGCCCTATTCTGACAGTTATCCCAGAAGTTAATATTCACATCTTTTGTTTTGCACCAGGTAATGCAAATCTCAATAGCATTAGTTGAATGCATTTTCCCTCACCCACTCCTGTAATATATGTGTATAAAATAAATAAATGCTTTCTTGCCATCTGTGGCCAGCCACCTGTGGCCCACAGGCTGCATCCAGCCTGTGGGTCCTTTGGTTCCAGGCCACAAGCTGTGGTTTCAGAGGTATTCAGCAGCTGGACACTCCCTGCAACTGCAATGCAGTTGGGCACCTCGGGATTCAGCAGCGGGCAGAGCCTGCCTTCTGCTGTACTGCAGTCAGTTGCCTGGGGCTGTGGCAAAGTAGAGCTCTCCCTGTGGCCTGCCACAGGAAGGCAGCCTGGAGAAGTGACAGAGGTAACTGGTCCTAGTGCCCACCCTGCTTACACCCAGTCTGGCCCCCCACTGGAAAACATTGCTGCCTCCTACTCTATTCTAATTAACCAGGCTTGTGAAATGTTGTGAGATAGCTGAAAACTATCCTGATGTTCCTTGTGTATATTAACAAAAAAGGAAAAATCCCTTGCAACCCCCACAGAAGGCAAATTGGTTAGATCCCCAGCCAACCCATAAATCCATTTCTGACCATTATAACAGCCTATAGTACACAACCATCATGGCAGGATTTAGGTGCCCAAGCTTATAACACTTTGTTGTAGCTGAAGCTTTTGTCAGCACTTCAGACTCCTGCCTATGTGTAGGTCAACATGATAGAGTACCTGAGTGCTGTGGAGGTATGCTTACTTCATTTATCTGTATCTTATAGACTTTGAATAACAAAACTGGAATTTATTCAGTATTTAATCCCATACTTCAATTTTATAATTGAAAGATATAGTTTCATAGTTTTAACTGGTTATTAAAAAGGTTAGAGTCAAGTAATTTAGAGTAAGCTATATAAAAAACTGAAAATTGATGAACAAATCTAAGCATCTGCCTTACTATATATTAGCACAAACTGTAATGTACTGCAAATAAAAACCTGGACATTGTATACAACACTTTTGGTGGGGTTGGCTTTAGTTTGCACGTGTACATACACACACATCAGTTATCTTGAATGCTAAGGAATAATAGTGATATACATTAAGACTGAAAAACACTGAACTAAGATCCATAAAAGGATAAAACAAATATTCTGCTTATCTGTTTTAATGGAAGCATATAATCTTTCTCTTTCTCCAGAGTATTTTAATGCTATTATTCTTATATTTGATTAAAATAAAGGTCCATTTTGTTTTTTTACTGTTATTTCAAATTAATTTCATCATGTAACAAATAATAGTATTGGCTTTCTTGCCACATTAAACTAATAAGGTGACTGAAAGAAATAGGTCTTTTTTCCACAGTACAAAGTCAGAACCTTTTTGCTGCCATGTAAAATTTCAATCCAGAAATGGAAGCAGGTGCAGAATATGGTACAATTTTTTTTTCATTCTGGGAACATATCGTCTAAGTAATGCTTGATGTACATGGCTGAGAACTGGTTTCTAAGAGGCGTTCTGGATATTAGCTTTTTGCCTCTACATAAACATTAACTAGTTTAGAACACCCCCCCTTTTTTTTTTTTTTTTTTTTTTTTGAGGTAATCTCTATTACCTAGCCTTATTTCTGCAAGTACTTGAACTGAAGTCTACTTGATGTAAAGAAAGGAATGCATAGAAAAATGTTTTTCCATATAAGGTCAGCAGATATTGAAATATGCTTCCTCTGTTGTTCTGAAATAGTCTGGAACTCTTCATTCTTAGGAGCACTGTATGAGGTAAATATCCTTACCTAGTTATTCTTTCTGGAGAGGAGATAAGTTGTAGTAAAATCTGGTACATGTGGATCTGCTGACTATTATTTCATGGTTGAAAGCTTGTCAATGTTGCTTGACCTTTTTCCTTGCAGAAAATCATTGGCATCTACATTACATGTAGTACTCATTTACTCACCACTACTGTTGTACAACAATATGTACATTTAACTGCATATTTGCCAGTGTCTGAAAATCTTCACAAGTAAAGTGTTTTGAGATGTTCCCCCCATAGTTGAATGTGCATACATAGATGGTTGTGTGTGTTTGTTCTCTATATATTGATTTTTTTTCTTTTTAACATTTATAGTCATTTGATATTTTGCTGCAAATATTCTTCACGTTATTGGAACATGTGGGAATTATCTCCTCAAGATGTCTCTGCTCACTTGCTTAATCCCCCACTTTGGGGTCTCCCTTATGACTCTTCTGCCATGCCTTGATGTTCAAAAGAAAAGAAAGAGAAGAAGGGAGGTGTTACTATTAGTGGTAGGAATCACAGCAAGATGTTTTTTCACAGGGCTTCACCTCCCTTATACCTTGGCCTTACCACACCTATACAGGCTCAGGCCCATGATCTCCTTCGGCATCTCATCCTCACATTAAATATGTTGTAGTTCCCAGCTGCCAACCAGTCATGCCGGTCTCTTGCCAACAGGGAGATAGTTAATAGTCCAATACCTGCAGGTTCATGCCACCGGTGGGAGTTTATATTTTGCTTCCTTTTTCAGTAAGTTTGTTGCCACTGGTCCACATAACAATTTGGTACTTTATTTATATTGTGCCATTGGGTACATACATCCCTGTACCATTGATTCTTCAATCTTTTCTCTTATCAGTTAACAAACTTATCCTCATTCAATTTTGTCCTTATTTATTTTTTATCAACTAATGCATATCATCCCTTAATTAATCCATGTTTACATTCCATCAACCAATAGGTTTATCAACATCCAATTAATCAATTCCTTTAAATTGTAGTGATCAACTTGTTAGTCATCCCTCAGTCCTTATTTATAGTTTAGCCATAAGGGAGCTCATCCCGATCCCTTTCCTCATTAAGGTTTACCTCATTGACCCCTGTGCTAGAGCACTCTGAAATTTTTGACTCACCAGTCCAGGTAGCTCTCTCCCTGTGCTGCTGCTCTCTGTGCTGCCTCTCTAGTAGGGGAATTTGTTCTTCCTGGGTCTGGCTTTGTCCCAGGCTCCGGCTTACTGTTCTGTCTCCTGGCACTGTCTCTGTGCCTCCTCATGGCTTACACAAGCCCATCTCCTCTCATGCTTCCCCTCTGAAGGGGACTTCAGTTATGCTGGCAACCCCTTTTGCCTTCCAGCAGAACTCCTGTTGGCCAATAGGAGCTGTTTCTGGAAGTCTGTGACCCTGAGCAGCTGTTATGGACCAGATGGGACACAGTTCAAACTCTGGACGCTGGCTGCTCAGCTCCGTTAATTGCACCACCATCCCAGGTTCTGCCGGGAAGTTTTTCTGGGAGCTTTGGTCTGGTGGGACAGTCTGTATCGTAACAGGGCCTGAGGACAGTGCCCTGTTACAGAACACCATATTCCATATAAACTGCAATACAATTATCTTTCAAAAAGTAACCAAGTCCTCATTTGTTTTCCAGTTTCCTTTCTCAAGCTTCTCTGCTTATTCCAGTGATTCCTCACCAGGATTCCTTGAGATCCTTTGCGTATGTTGTGAGGTGCTGCACAATATTAGCACTCTTAGGTATGCAAACACCTATACATATATCAAAAAGTAACCCCAAGATTTTAAACAGAAATCCATCATGTTAAAAGAATTCTGATTTATTTTGGTCTTTCAACAGACAAATTGCTCTATTTTCCCATACTCAAAACTCAAGCAAAAGTTAAGATCTGGCATTTCCAAAGCCGGGTTAGAATCTAATGAGTGGTGCAGTGAGTCTCAAAAGGTTGAGAACCACTGGTTTATTGATAAAGATGTGCTTCCTATCAGAGCTAGTGACAGCACTTACATCTGAGTTTGCCT
Source organism: Alligator sinensis (assembly GCF_000455745.1). Classification (NCBI taxonomy): domain Eukaryota; kingdom Metazoa; phylum Chordata; order Crocodylia; family Alligatoridae; genus Alligator; species Alligator sinensis. Next base: position 206,465 of record NW_005842927.1, read on the forward strand.
GACATGTCCCATAAGATCTTGTTTTTAAAGTTGTTAAAAACTTTGCCAGACTTCATTTAGGTGAAAATTTTCCAGGACTGACATCTGCCCACATTTAAGCCAGTGCAAGTTTCAGCAAAAAAAGAAAAAAAAAATCCATTTCAGAGAATAGGATCAGAGAAAATAAATAGCTTTGTCCAGTTTTAAAAATGTTCTTACAACTGTCTTAAGAATTCTTTGGAACCAGGACTTAATATTTGGTAGGGGGAAAAGGCCCAGATTTAAAAAGTGATGATTTTTTTTATATCTGTTTGACATCTTTCTCAGGGTCTAGTTAGAGGTTAACAGATAAATTCCCCAAAGATTCTATCTGCAGGAGGGTATGCTTTAAACCAAGAATTCAGGGCTGAAAGGGAGTTTCCCAGAAACTGTTGTTGCTATTTGCCAGGGTGCTGAAGCTTCCCTGAAAAACTGAAATTCTATCCCTGCTTCTGCCATAGAGTCTTTGTGTGATGAATGTATCACTTAAATCACTTAAACCAAACATTTCATAGGTAGCTATTATTACATAAGTGGTCTGTAATACTGAATACCCTGAAAAATTAGTCAACTTAATTTCACTCTGCCTCAGTTTCCCATTGGTACATTAGGGCTTGTAGTTAGGTTGACCATATGTCCTGTTTTAGCCGGGACACTCCTTGATTTCAGAGGCTGGTTATGGCTGGCTGTTGGGACATATAACAGGAGTCCCAGAAATGCAAGGGTATGGGATGCCTTGCAGGTGGGCAGGCAAGCAGGCACCTCTGCCTGCCTGGCACGTAGCCCCACTCACTGCTAACTTGTGAGAGCATGGTGGGAATGGGCAGTGTCCCAGATTTCTCAGATGATATCCCAGATTTCCATATGGTCAGCATACTTGTAGGTAGCTACTTATTTTACACGGCTCTTGTAAAATTTTAATTTTTGAGAAACATACAAGCACTGTAGTGATAGCACCATGGAAAAAGTCAATGAGAAAATTGCAAGAATCCTGTATTCAGCACAGGGATAGTGTGCAGCAAATAATTCATACATCAAATAGGCAAGATAATACAAGTATTAGATAATGAGTCATTCACTATACCCTGTCTGAATGGCTGGTAATAGACATCCCCTTTATGCCACCATAAAAACTTTTATGGTGACACACAGGCCAAGAAAACATATTTCCATACCCCTTGTCATGCTACAAATGCCCAAAACTGTGGCTACAACAATAGATAGTATAAATTTGTGGGGTTTTTTGTCTATTTACTTTATGAGGTAGACTGCAGCCACCCCAAGGTTTCCCACACACTCTAGCCATCCCAGGCAAGCACTCTCGGAGTTTCAGAGGCCTGCACACTCTGGATATTTCTGTTCCCTCATTTTCATTCTCCCATTCCCAATCCTCCGTTTACATACCCAGGTAAACACATCCAGGGAATCCCTTGCTGGGGGATTCCTGGGACACACCTCTAGAAGCAAGGGAACCAAGCATTTTCCCATTTGCAGTTGTCCCATGATATTGGGTTCCTGAATTTCCAGGAGCAACAGGGGCAGGACCCTGAAGGGCAGTGAACAATGTCTGAGTTGCCCAGTGAGTTTGTACTTCTTTGTATAGCACTTGGTATTGCACTTCCTTGTATAGCTAGGAAGACGTGGATCAGCTAGAAGTGGATCAGCTGATCTTCATTTGGCTACATCTACTTACAGACAATGGGCGTATCTACCCATGATGCTAGGTTGCCATAGCAACATGCTGCAGTGATGTAGCATCGACAGGCACAAGCCATGACACTACAGCTGCGTCACTGTAGTGACATGCACCCTTGGTATAGTGTGTTGCTATGGTGACATAGGGGCTAAAAATAACTGTGGGCCACCAGCACGGTGTAGTAATGGCTGTTACTGTGCCATCATTTAATACTGGGGGATGAAAAACCTTAATATAAGCAAGTCCTATCTTCTGAATACTTGACTTTGTAACCTGTACTTTATTTCTTTTCATTGTAATGTGATACACACTTACATTGTGTGCAATTTTACTTTTTAAATGAATTTAAGCAAATCAAAAGCTAGGTCAGTATTAAAAGTTAACTATTTATCCAGTGAGTATATTAATTATTCACTCCATTTTGTGATTTTAAAACAAAATTCTAAGTCCAGCTTAATAGTTTGTGATATACAATAATTGCTTTTGGTGTTTTGAAAAAAATGCTTTGGAAATGACTGACTAAACGTTAAAAAAAATTGTATAACTGCATACTTAGTACTTCACACCTTTATTTACAGTAATCATGTAATTAAATAAGATTATCCTTATGTAAATCCACTAAAATACTAAAAAAAAAAATCTAATAAAATTATATTAAAAGGCGTCCTGAGTGAAATCCCTAAGCAAGAAGAGATTCACTAAAGGATTAAAATAGTAACAGCTACATGCACTGTGTTGGCATTTGTAGTTTATAGTACTACATTTAAAAGCCAGCTTCAGTTTACGGTTACAACAGTGGAAACTCAGAGTATTTGAATAATCACTAGATTTAAACTAATTGCATCATTTCCTTTTTCTCTCTTTTGTGTTGGAATCAAAGCTGAATAGTTGATAGATTCAAAACTTTAAACTTAGTACACTCATATGTCTATTATGGCCTGTATTTCAGACCCTATTTATTAAAAGAAATGGCTAGCTAACACAATGATAGGGGAGCTCCCTATTATATTACTATGAGTTTGACTGAGGGAGATGAGTTGAACAACAGGGAGATGTCAGGAGAAAAAAAGACTAAAGCTAAGCATGAAATGTAATTAATATTGCATTATTTTCTCTGTTCCAAAAAATTAAAAGATAGCTGTTAGTGGGCACTGTGCTGATGACGTGTTTTTCCTCAAACCAATATTATAGAGTATGGCAGGAGACTATTTTGAATTAACTGAATCTAACTCAGACTAAATATAACTATACATCACGGGGTCCTTTGAATAACTGATATTAAAGGCACTTCCCACTTTCTATATGCATAAAGACTCTCTTATTGAATCAAATACCAGATTTCTAAAGCTAGGTGGGATAATGGACTTTTGTGTCCCAACTCCTTCATAGGTGCATCTGGTGGGCTTTTTTTGATTATACAAATAGTTACCTGAGTACCTAATACAGATTTATATATTGATCGCTTCATGCAGTTTTGTGTGCATGATATGACAGTCTAACTTTGAAACCAAAAAACTCATTTTTTTTAATAACTGGAAAACTTTTATGCATAAAGAAATAAATACTTCACCCCTGTCCAGCCTCAGGTTAAAGGATCCTGGCTCACTAAAACAAGATAGAAGAAATTTCTGAACTTGAAGGCTGTGTCCAGACACACGTGGACATTTGGTTCCCCAGGAACAAGTAGCATTGGTGCACTTTGCTCCACAGCTACTTGTCCCCGGGGAATGCCAATGCCACGCACGCTTTGGCATGCAACAAGTTACCCTGAGGGCAGCAGGGGAGGCTGTGGCCAGCACTCTGGTGGCCCCAGCAGCGTTACCTGGAGTCCTGGGGGCCTCCTTGGGGCTGCTGCAGCAGCAGCAATCCTGCCAGGCAGAGACTAGCTGGCAGCTGCAGCGCAGCTCTGGGTGGCACAGCTCCACTTTTCAACAGTGTGAGCTGCCCATGAGTACACTGCTCTGTTTTGTTTTCCACGGGGTTTTTTTGACCCCTGGATATCCAGCGTGGAGAACACCTGACTGTGCGGTATGTAGTGCTGCAGACGTGTTTGTGGCACCACATACCACATGGCCACACTTGTCCGGACGCATCTGAAGATTCTATCAAGTTTCATCAAGACTGTCCTCCAACAATCTCTCTCAATAAGCCCCAATATTGGTCATGTAGTTGAGGGCAGACAAAAGCATGGCAGAAGTTCTGGACATAATGCAGTTTCCCTGTGATTTCCTTAATTAAGTAACACAGAATCAGAAGATTTTATGGGATTTGAAGCTACCTTCTTCTGTTTCTACCTTGGGCTGGAAGTTCATGTGCCACATTTCTGAAAGTAAAAGAAATATATTTAGTGATGCATTCCATGTATAAAAATAATAAAGACAATATTTATTATTGTAATTAAATGGTAAATTGACTTGCCCCACCCCTATTTTTCCCAAGTGTTCCTTTCCAGAGCTCAGAATCCCTGCCAATTTTTGCACTTAAATCATGAAGAAAACTAATCTTACTTTCTTGAGGGACAGATGACGGGCCTCAGTTGAGTTTAGAATAGAATTCTTCTTTTGTTTTGTCACCTGCATCAAGGGTCAGGACATACGCACTGATGACCATTGTATGTTGTCTGCTGGTGAGTTGAAGATGGAGGGTAACGAGGCACTCATTGATGCCAACTGGATATTGATAGCAAAATCATTGCTGTGGATGTTTCTGTCTTTTTTGCCTTTTTCCTTTCCAAAAAAAAAAGGGGTAGCCAACACTATGCTCTGTTTGCCTCCTTTCTTCTGCAAGTCTAGTCTCACTAAATAAAGCAATGGAAATAGCAAACCTTGCAAATTCTCTGGTCAGAAGTGCTGTTCTTCACTTCAGCTGGTCACTGTTAGGGTTTTCCATCAGGGTGCAGACGTTCCAGATTGCACACTTCATTAGTTGAGTTGGACCACAAATAGAGTGATTCCACTGGATGTGATTTTTTCAGTTAAGAAAAAGAAAGATAGACTATAATTAGGGCACCTTTTCTAGCCCCCTCCTCACACAGGATGAGCAGAATAGATCCTAAATAGTTCTGCTTTATCATATAATAGCAGCTGTCAAATTGTACACATGCCTCAGTTCCAAGTATAAAATTAACACCAATCATCACATCCGTTTAGGTCCATGACAAGCACCTGCTCCTATCACGGCCTGCTTATTGCTGTAGGACTTTATGGGGAAGGAAGATGCCTGTGCATATCTTCTTTCAATCATGAGGATGCTGTCATGCAGCAGCAAAAACATTATACTTTGCCAAAAGGAAATCTTGATCCCATGGCAAGGAAAACCTAGATGACCAGAAGTTTCTATTTTACTGCAGCCTTCATCTGCAATTACGAGACATTCTGTCTTCGTCTATGTGCTCTGTCATTCAGGACTTTTATTTTAATTTTTGGATCACCATTAGTCTGAAAACCTCACTTTCAACCTTTCTGCCATGGGTGACCTTACCAGGAATACAAATTCCTGATGACATCACTCTCAAAGTAATTGGTAGCACACAGGTTTCCCTACCACGTTGAGGCTGTGATTCTTGGAAGCAACTCTTGGAAAGCAAGGGGGAAAGTCAGTTCAAATTGAATTCTTCTCCTGATCAAGTGCTCAGAGCATGATCTCATCATCACAGACTCCTTATTCTGCCATTGCAAAAAATGAAAGACATTGTAGATGCAACCTCACTCAAAGCACTGGCATCTGTTGATTATATCATAGTGTGTGTCTGACACTATCACAATGTCCATTTCACCAGACCTATAACCAGCACAGATGACTGCTGGATGAATCATCATTTGATATGTTTGATCAAGTACATTTGCATCACCCCAAACCAAGATAAACAAAAGAAACAAGGAAGTGGTTCAATATTAAATGTTTGAAAGACCCTGCTAAAATCAATTGTCTGCAGCAGTGCTTCAGTGACAAGCTCTCCAACTTCCCTGAGAATGGTGACACCACTAATCACTGTGAAAGCCTTAACAAAGGCATCCGTGGTGTGTAAAGCATCTCTAGGCTTCTCCACAAAGAAACTTCAGGACTGGTTTGATGAGTATGATAGGCAAATTCAAGTTCTCATTGGCAGAAAAAGGAAAACATTCAAAGCTTGGCAGAATTACATCAGCTACAAACAGAAGCAAGATACTGAACGTCACATTAAAGCTGACATCCAGAGGAAAACTTGTGTGTGAAAGAAAAAGTGGCAGAAAGACAAAGCAAAAGAGATGCAAAAGTTTTTTTGACATGCATAGTTTTTCTTCAGCGTAACCCAAGCTGAGCTAAGCACACACAGCCTGACCTCTGAGGGCTAAGGATGAAATAACACTCTTAAATATAGCTCTACCATCAACACGTGGTGGAAGGAGAACTTTCAATAGTTCCTGAACTGAGATTCTAATGTCGAAGATACTACCACTGAACCCATTCCATACCACCCCACTAAGGACTATCTTGCAGATTCACAAATTCATCAAAATGACTTGAAATCCAGTAAGCAGATGAGAACAACAAGGCATGTTGTCTTGATAGAATACCAGCTGAAATTTATAAGCAAGGTAGAAAACAGGGTGGAAAAAAACTCTCACCGATTGCACCTCATCATTATGAAAATCTGGAAACATGAACAAATTCCCAGTGACATGAAATACACCAAAATTATTTCTGTATTGAAGAAAAAAGTGAAGTTGAATTGCAGCAATTATCATGGCATTGCACTTCTTTGTATAGCTAGAAAGATCCTTGCCTGCATTCTCCTCAATGTGGATTCATTTCCTCTCTGCAGAGGTTCTACCTGAGTCCCAATGTGGTTTCAGGTGACTCAGTGGCATAATAGATATGAACTGCAGAAATAGCTCTGTGAGGAACACCAAGATCTTTACATGAACTTCATTAAGTTAACTAGGACCTTGGATTCAATCAACAGAGAGGCCCTATGGAAGATACTGATGAAATTTGGATTCCCACCAAAATTTGTTAACATTATCAAATTTCTTCATGACAACACAATAGTAATCACCCTAAGCAGTGGCTTGGAACTCCTTCACTCTCACAAATGGAATGAAGCAAGGATGTATGATTGCACCAACACTGTTGGCCATCTGTATCATAGTTATTCCACATCTCATTATATGTTGACTTCCATCTGTAGTCAACCTCCTGTATTTCATGATCAGGCATCTCTTAAACATTACCTGGTTACATTTCAAATCCAAAGTAACCAAAACTTACTGATCTTCAGTATGCTGATGATTGTATCACGTGTGCCAATTTAATCAAAGTGCCCCAAGTACTCTTGATTGCTTCTGTGAAGTGTATGAAATGCTTTACTCAGTGTTAACTTCATGAAAACCGAAATCCTTTACCAACCCATCCCAAAACAGCCAGCTGCTCCTCCACATATTAGAATTATACATATTACGTATTATAATTACAGGGAGACTATTGAGTGTTTTCCCCACCTGGGTAGGCAGGGAAAAAGTAAACATAGACAATAATATTCAACACCAGATAAAACCTTCTAGTACTTCTTTTGGATGTCTCTGAAATCATATGGTCTTTGATTATGACATCAGGACTGAAGCCAAACTTGTTGTCTACCAAGCCATCGTCATCCCTAACCTGTTGAATAGGTGGGAAAATTGGATGATATACTGGAAATACCTGAAAGCTTTGGAATACTGCCATCAGTGAAGTCTTTAGAAAATCCTCTACATTGATTGGAAGGATAGAAGAATGAATGCCAGCATTCTGGCTCAAGCGAACACCACCAGCATTGAAGCTATGCTTATTTAGCAACAACTTTGTTGGACAGGACATATCATAAAGAGGACTGACAACTGGGTCCCAAAACAGGTCCTCTACTCCCAACTCACTGGTGGTCAGCACTTTCGAGGTGGGCAAAAAAACTTAAAGACACATTGAAAGCCAGTCTAAAGAAATGCAATATTAATATCAATACCCAGGAGACTCAAGTGGTGAACTGACCCTAGTGGCACTGTGGTGTATGAGAAGACATCAGTCACTGCAAGAAACTGCACCACTGTGGATATAGGTAGACAAAAGAGACAAAGGGAAAGA